>NW_017308020.1:165361-173361 GCF_000935625.1 Nanorana parkeri
GGGGGGGGGGGGGAAGAGTGTATTATTTTATATGTGCAAGGTTAGTTTTTTTTATGTGTATGGTGGGGGTGGGAAATGCATTAGGCTACATTCACACCTGTATCTTTAGGTGCAATTAGGGATTCCTAATCTGGCATTTAAAAGCAGCAGCTGTCACCTATTCACATTATGATCAGGTGAAAGCAGTTGCATGTGCACGCCGCATGTAATTACATAGTATTTGAGGTTGCATAAAGACATTAGTCCATCAAGTCCAACCTATTAGGATCTCATTCTAGGAGTACCCGTACCCCTGTATATTACGGTCCCTTAAGAAATCGTCCAAAAGTTTCTTGAACAATTCCACATTATTACTTCATCCTAGCACCTAGGTCTACGTAATGATACGTGATAGGATTACATTTGGTTAGAAATCAGTCACTCTCCCTGGACGCAATGATTGTGCACCCAGGGAGTGTTTTCTAACCGCATGTAATCATATCACATACCATTACATGTGGTGTGCAGGCGTTTACATGCAACTACTGTCACCAGATCATTAATTTGAATGGGTGACTGTTGTCACTTGTAAACACCAGATTAGGGATTCCTGATGCAGGAATCCCTAATCGCACCTAAAACGTAGATAACCATTGCAAGGTGCATACTTTTGTTAAGTTCCATCAGGTGGATGTTCGGGCCTCTGCAGAGGGAGCTTTGGGTGGTCCTGTAATACTTTGACACGCCTGGTTTGTTTTTTTTTTTCCTTCCCTGTTTGGGTGGTTATTCCTTTGACTTGTTAGCGGTTTTCTCTTTTGCCTTCAGTTAAGAATTAACTCCATGTGTCCTGTGATGTACAAATCAAGATAACAGGATTTTTGTCTCACCTGTAAAATTAGTTTATTGGGGTACATCACAGTACCTTCTTTTGTGATCCATGCTGTACTGCTTTCTACAAAACTGAGGCAGGCTTTGAGTGGGAGGGGTTATGCAGGGGTGTCCTACAGTTTTGATTTGTCCAATTTACCTGGAGGTAGCTGCATAACCCAGTGGTCTAAGAATTAACTCCCTGCGTCCAGTGATGTAATCTAAGAAACTGAATTTGCCACTAGATGGCTCACGTGTCCTGTGTGCATGTACCAAATACTGGAATACAAAGTGTTACAATTCCAGAGATTACCATTACAATGGGTAGTTCTAATCTTGGAATATCCACATGGTTCTAAATCAAATGTTTCCCCACAACAATGTATATGATTACATTTGAGAAAGTCGAAAGTTAGCTTGCTCATTGGATAGGGGGCAGCAATCATGTCACATGTGTGTGAAGTGCACCAATACATTTGGAGATTGCCATTTATACATGATCATTTTGACAAATACTACTTTATGTCCTGCACAGACTTCATTAGCTGCAAAAAAAAAAAAAAACAGCCATTTAGCCTGTCCTTTAAACACACATTTTTAGTTTAGGAACTCAATTTGGCTAGTGCTTTGGCAAACCTTCTGGGCACAAATGGCATCTGAAGCTGCTAATCAAATTTGCAGGGTTATGACCTGTACCAGGACAATGTCATGCAGTGCCCAGGGCAAAGATGCCAAACTGGCTTCTTTTTCTGTAAGAGCCAATAACCGATCTTTATGAACTGACTTTTACATTTTCATAAGTGTTAAAATGACACTAAACTCAGGAGTTAAATCTCAAAAATGCACTCAAGTACGTTATCTTTTAAAAATGCATCTTATTTGTGTATCACTCAGATCCATGCAGATCCTCAAATCATCTCTGAATTCTTGCCGACACTGTCCGTCCTTCTGGAGGGTGGCTACGTTTGTTCCCAATGGTCCCTGTGTGTGTTGCAAGTAGTCACCGTTTCAAGAAGACTCCCGAGGTGGGACTACAATCTCGCATTTAGTTTACTGATTTGTATTCAGATTTTAGTGTACAACCGGAGCGATCTTGGAGTGGTGATTACTTTACAACACACAGACAATGTGGAACAAAAGTAGCCACCCTCCAGAAGGAAGGACAGTGTCAGCACCAATTCAGAGACGATTTGAGGACCTACAGCTGGCTGAGTGATACACAAATAAGATACATTATTGATAATCGTTAAGGTACTTCAATACATGCTTAAGTTTTAACTCCTGAGTTTAGTGTCACTTAAAACTTGCTACAAGAAATACTGCAAACCTTTAACTTTTGTGAGGTAATGCAACATTTCAGTATAATATACAGTGAGGGGAATTTATCAAAACTGGAGCAGACAAAATCTGGAACAGCTGTGCATGGCAACCAGCTTCTATCTTTTATTTTTAAATCTTAACTGAACAAAACTTGAGAAGCTGATTGGTTGCCATGGGCAACTGCTCCAGATTCTGTCTGCTCCAGTTTTGATACATTCCCCTTAGTATGTTCTATGCAGATAAAAACTGTATAGCTTTTGACACACTTTAGCAATAAAAACTGACAGAATGGGGCAGTTGTAGAACCTATCAACTAAGGTAAAACAGGTTGACTGTAGCTCGGTTTACAACAGTTTCCTTATGGCAGCTGATAACACTCATTCTGTAATAAATACAATGCACACACCCGAAGATTCATTCATCCATGCTGTCAGTGTGGATGGAGGAATCTTTTTGTTCAGCCTCGGAGGATGAATGAAAAAACAAAACACGATCAGCTTTAGCAGCAAACAGACAGTTGCAATCACAGGTTATGTTGCAGAGGGGTGGAATAGGCAGCTAGATGCACAAAAGTTGATTTACACTACATGGTTGATACAAAAAGTGCCTGTATTTATAAAGAGATGTGATTGAAGTGTCAATGTTGCAATAGATTGGCTCACAAACTCTTGAATAATAAATCTGCTAATGTACCCAATTTTGCTTAAGCTCATTTTGTGATTAAAAGTTACTGGCTGACACAATGTATCATGCATAGTTGAATAAGACCAGGGATTTCAAAATTAAATTGGTAAAACTTTATTCTATTTTTCAATTTTTTTGCCATTAAACAGAAATCTGGAGCCAAGTTTTGTTTTTACAAAGGTAGGTCTCTTGACAGAAGAACCCCTAATCAAGTAGAAAAAAAAAATAGAAAAACACAAGAACTCTTCCAACAATCCAGGAAGAAATAAATCTTGATCTTTCTGGTTTAAAATACTTTGAATAAATGTACTTCCTGGCTTGAGCATTTGTGATGGGCAGCAAAATCTTTTGGGGGGGGAAGGAGAGGGGAGGCTTTAAGGTTATAGCCATAGGCCTGCCTGGGTAATGGCAGGTTGGAAGAAAAAAAACAAACAAAACAATTGTCTATCAATGCTGATGCAAATATCAGTATAGCTATGAAAAGCCTAAACAAGTTAATGGTTTGACGAGTGGTTTCTGTAAACTGAAAAAAAAAAAAGAAGACAAACTTTTCAGGCACATTTCATTATCCTTTACATTTCATGAACATTAAGAAGCTGCCCATGAAAGCAGCAAAGAAAAAAAAACCCTGTGCGTTTGCAAAGATTTTTAAACTTCACACTGATGGCACATGTCACCTTTGAGGATATCTGCAGTTCTAAAATTGTTACAACAAAAAAAAAAAAAAATGCAAATCAAATGCTTAGATGCTAAACCGCTTCAGTTCATTCACTTGAATAAAATATTCAGATTTTGATATATAAAAAAAGCGAGCATTTGGCTGTCATTCAGTGAAAGAAATGAGCGCTTCAAAGCATTGCTGAATAGAATATATTCCACCATCAGTATGTGGTCCTCTTGCAAAAGGGAGAGAATTTTTTTGCAGTAACGGGAGGTAGAATATATGCTAAACAGTGTCAAGTGCAGAATTTCTAAGGGTTAAGTCACACTTTTATGTTGGAAATTAAGGGGAACAAAAAACAAAACAAAAAAAACCAAATTGTTTGTGTTAAGATGCACAATTCAAATCAAAGCTTCTTTAAAAAGGAAACAAAATATACTAAGGCTTCAACTTAATCCTCACTTGCAAATGTGCATAATTTAAAAAAAAAAAAAAAATGGTTTCCCCGGAGTTTCCGAGCTAAACGCAAGTTGGAAGGTGTTAAAAATAGATGTAACTGTTATACAGAAAGATTCTCCAAATTCAGAGGCTGCAAAGAGAGGATGTTGCTCTTCACAATACCCCAGTGGTATTATCATACTTTATTAGGTAATGTGCTTTTGTGGATGGGAAAAAATAATTCAGTCGATGACACCAGCTTGACGTATCTTTCTCTCTGTGCCAAATCCCTGCATAGGTAAAAAAAAGTGAAACAATTAAATCCAGCTCCATGTAGAATAAAAACACATGCACACAAATCACATAGAAAGACTGCGTTTATACCACCATGCTAAACCTTTATTTTATGTATTTTACAAAAATAAAAAAAGGATTTTTGAAGAGCACAGCTTTGATAGTAACCAACCTGCTTGCATAACTTTTTGGCTAAAACTAGCATCCGCTGAGGCAGACTTTGTAGAATTTACAGATGTGAACAGAAGCCCAGGTTGCAGACTTACAGATCTGAGATACAGGGGCCGAAAGGTAAACCCAGAAAGCCCTCACCACATCCAAACAATTGAGAGAAATCTTGCGGGGGTGAACTATTGCCAGACCGAAAAGGCAATATAATTATCTACATACAAGGTGGGTAACAAGGAGGTGCTTTGTTTCAAAACAACCAGGTTCGCGACAGCTCTAGAGCAAGGGTAGGCAGACTCCGGCCCCCCAGCTGTGGTGAAACTACAAATTCAAATTTCATCAAGCATCTGTC
Source organism: Nanorana parkeri (assembly GCF_000935625.1). Taxonomy (NCBI): domain Eukaryota; kingdom Metazoa; phylum Chordata; class Amphibia; order Anura; family Dicroglossidae; genus Nanorana; species Nanorana parkeri. Next base: position 170,125 of record NW_017308020.1, read on the forward strand.
TCTGGGAGACATGTCTGTGGTGGTCAGTTTTACAAACCCTAATGGGATTTGTAATTCCACAGCAGCTGGAGGGCCGGAGTTTGCCTATGCCTGCTCTAGAGGATCTCTGACAGAATTTTAAAAAATCAGGCACCTTTAAGAAAAGATGTCCAAATTCTTCCAGGATACTGATAGACCCAAGTGGTGTACCAGGGTTTAAAATCAAAATGGCTTTGTGACCACTGCAGGTGGTGCTCTAGGACCACCAGTGTGGTAACTACTGACCAAAAAAGTTGTTTCAGAGCCGAAGAAGCTGTAGACTTTTAAATCCCAGCTTTTAAGATCCTTTTGCATGTGTGAAGAGTCTCCTTAGACTACACAGTTCAGCCTTAAGGACTTATGTGGTGCAGAGAATCTTTTCAGAGAACTATTGCTGGAAGCACTGACTGTGGTATAGAGTGAGTGCATTACAATGTATTCACATGCACGCCCCCTCCTCCAACTGCTGTATGTGGAAAGAATAAACGCAGCCAGTGTGCCCTCTTCCCCATTAAAGTGTGTCATCAAGTCCCAGCTGAAAGAAACAGCAAGTTGTAACTAGCACTTCAGGTCTATAACTGCACAGTCGCCGGTGCGCGATAGAGATTACACACACACACTATATTATAGGGGTCTCTGGTTCGAATCACGGCCAGGTCACCATCTGCAAGGAGTTTGCATGTTCTCCCTGTGCTTGCGGTTTCCTCTGGGTACTCCAGTTTCCTCCCATACTCCAAAGACATGCTGGAAGGTAAATTGGCTCCCGTCTAAAAATTGTCGCTGTATGCATGCGCTATAGCGACCTTAGATTGTAAGCACCTTGAGGGTAGGGACTGATGTGAATGTGCAACTATGTAAAGACTTGCGTAAAATTGTCAGTGCTATATAAATACCTGTAATAAAATAAAAAAAAATAAAAAAAAAAAATCACACACACACTACATTGCCAAAAGTATTGGGATGCCTGCCTTTACACGCACACAAACTTTAATGGCGTCTTAGTCCGTAGGGTTCAATATTGAGTTGGCCCACCCTTTGCCGCTATAACAGCTTCAACTCTTCTGGGAAGGCGTCCACAAGGTTTAGGAGTGTGTCTGTGGGAATGTTTGACCATTCTTCCAGAAGCGCATTTGTGAGGTCAGGTACTGATGTTGGACGAGAAGGCCTGGCTCGCAGTCTCCGCTCTAATTCATCCCAAAGGTGTTCTATCGGGTTGAGGAGCAGGCCAGTCAAGTTCCTCCACCCCAAACTCGCTTATCCATGTCTTTATGGTCCTTGCTTTGGGCACTGGTGCGCAGTCATGTTGGAACAGGAAGGGGCCATCTCCAAACTGATTCAACCGAGTTGGGAGCATGAAATTGTCCAAAACGTCTTGGTATGCTGATGCCTTAAGATTTCCTTTCACTGGAACTAAGGGGCCAAGCCCAACCCCTGAAAAACAACCCCATACCAAACTTTACACTTGGCACAATGCAGTCAGGCAAGTACTGTTCTCCTGGCAACCGCCAAACCCAGGCACATTCATCGGATTGCCAGACAGAGAAGTGTGATTCGTCACTCCAGAGAACACGTCTCCACTTCTCTAGAGTCCAGTGGCGGCTTTACACCACTGCATCTGACGCTTTGCATTGCACTTGGTGATGTAAGGCTTGGATGCAGCTGCTCTGCCATGGAAACCCATTCCATGTAGCTCTCTATGCACTGTTGTGCCCAATCTGAAGGCCACACGAAGTTTGGAGGTCTGTAGCTATTGACTATGCAGACAGTTGACGACTTCTGCGCACTGTGCACTTCAGCATGCGCTGACCCCGCTCTGTCATTTTACATGGCCTACCACTTCATGGCTGAGTTGCTGTTGTTCCCAGTTGCTTCCACTTTGTTATAATACCACTAACAGTTGACCGTGGAATATTTAGCAGCAAGGAAATTTCACGGATGGACTTACTGCACAGGTGGCAGCCTATCACGGTTCCACGCTTGAATTCACTTAGCTCCTGAGAGCGACCCATTCTTTCACAAATATTTGTAGAAGCGTCTGCATGCCTAGGTGCTTGATTTTATACGGAGGAGGTGATTGGAACATCTGAATCCAATGATTTGGAGGGGTGTCCCAATACTTTTGGCAATATATACACGCACACAAAAATTTTAAATAAATACCATACAGCCCACGTAGTAAAATAAAGAGGATTTCTCCTAGTGGCTAGTTAAATTATATAAAAAGATAAGGCAAGCCAGCAGTAAAAAGAATAGCTCAGCCCCTAAAAAAAAAAAAAAAAAAAAAAATAACAAGGCAACTACAGCTGCTAAGACCACATCTCCGTACAAAAGAATAAAAAAAATAAAAACCCAAACAGCATGAAGTCTGCCAGGTACTCAATATTGAGTCTAGAGACTAGGGCAGGAATACTGAAGCCCTGGTTCCTGTAATGGCCCAAGAAATCCCCAGATATACTGGCATGACCTGAATAGGGACGCTGTTTGCCAACTGGAACACAGCGGGTTGTCACTGCAGGCCGCTAGACTGTCAGACAACCAATAAAAAACCTGCACTTATTGAAAAGCCTGGAAGTCTCTCCCATTTGCCAATATCTGTGATGAGTATACCAGTGGTTGTTGACAGAATTATTATTCTTCAAGCAAAAAAAAAAAAAAAAATGTGCATGTGGACACCAAGCAAAACCAGCAAGGTGTTAATTGCGAAGGTTTATAACCTCTAGGGTTATACACAAACAGCCTCCTATTTGTGTGCCTAGTATCCATTTCTCTTGAAGTCAGCAATGTAACCCCAAGTTGCTCATTACCAATAAAGCCGTGTCACTCAATGGAGGATAGAGAAAACAGAGGACATATGGCTAAAGCCTTTCTATTAGGCACTGTGCTGTATTTCACCACACAATTCAAAGGCCAGAGTGTGGTCATAAGGGGTCCACTTTCAACAAATTCTACAAAGCAATAGAGGGATAATGGAACTGCACTGTATTCTGGATTGTAAAGTCCTGTCTTCAGTACCATTTAGCCCAGATCATTTAGATATGTACAATACAAGCAGGTTAAATTGCTAAAGAAAAGTATGAGACCATGGTAATGTGGTTTCTGTTGCCTATAACAATCCTCTACATTTTTCAACTACAGAAAAAACAAATACCTGAAAATTTATTAGTTGCTACTCAAAAGGTGGGTGTGCACCTTCTTACACAATCCCCCGCTCTCATTCCC
>NW_017308020.1:173608-200655 GCF_000935625.1 Nanorana parkeri
TGACTTTTTTAAATGTCCTAAGTTGCTGGATACTCGAGCTGCTACAACCTAATCTCTGAGTTGCTATGATACCTTACAAGTAAATTTTCAAGAGATGTGAATTTACATATTACCAAAAAAAGTTCTATGCACCAAAAATAAACTCGAAAGGGCCAAAGGGTTTCCGTTTTACCAATGAAAACGGAGGATAGTTGGCAAGAATATGAAGAATCATGTGTCTCCCCTTATCTCTGCTAGAGACAGGAGCTTGACTCAAATTGTTTCACTAAAATTTACTCTACCCTAGCAAAATTGCATTGCTCCTGGTCTACGTACTCAACAGTCCTGTTTTAAGGGCTGTCAAAAGTGGCTCACTGTTTTCACACCATATGGCAGCAGAACCCTATTTTTAAATTCTGGCACCCAATTAACTCTTTTTCTGCATCTCCTTTGGCTTGCCAAATATCCTATTCACAGTACATGCCCTGGGCCTTTCTGGGGGTACCGTTACCCCCCATCAAAGTTTTTGAGAACCCTGTTTTTCAGTGCATAAAAATGAATTCTACTCTTGAAAACCCCTCACCCAAGACAAAACCTGAACTTGTATCCTAACCATTACTACTACATACTTTATGCTATTGTGTAACTTGCACGATAGATAACCATTTACTACATTGCTTTGTCAAGGAGTGCAAGAAAAAAAAAAAAGCAAGCTTCATCTAACAATATATGGCTTAATTTATATGAAAACCATCACCAAAAAGACCACACACCTTCGTGTTATCCGGACCTCTAGGCTGACGCAGGACCATAAGACGGGGTGCACTAGAATCATCCAAGGTTATGCTTTTTAGCCGACTCACCAGTCGGTCAGGACGTGGGGCTGCTACCATTTCAGGGCCTTTGCTGCGAGAAAAAGAATAATGCATGTAGTACCTTGTTGACAAAGTGTGCTTTCCAATTTCCCAACTAAAATGGAGCCAATCCTTTACAGCATACTTCCATGAACCTGCTTCATCCAAATAACATTTATATGCCTTTTAAAATCTACAGTAATTTTTTATATACGAGACTTACTACACTTGTAGTCAACATGACGTTATGGCCTGTGGTTGATATGCTGCACTTCACTCAGCTAAGCCTGTGTTTAATTCCACTATACAATTATGTGGGTTTTGAATAACTTTTCATACTTGAATTTATCAGAGTGCAAAAACAGGATTTTAAATGGAAAAATTGCATCATAAGCTGCAACACCAACAGTGGCAAACAAAATGCTAAGAGCCAGATAAAGAAAAGGGGCTTCTTATCGGGCACAGTGATTAGGGCTAGCCGGTGAAATCTGATATTACTATATAACTAGGTGCAACACTATTGCATTTAAATGGTAAGACTCAGACCTGTTCTGTACACAATAGTGCCATGGGAAAAATATATTATACACAGGCCCCAAATAGGGAATTACACAATTCTGAATTCCCCCTTAAAGCAGAACTCTAAGCAAACATCAAAATCACAGTTAAAAGGCATGTTAGATCTGTGTGCCTGCAAAGAATTACAAATCCTTATTGGCAGACAAGTCTTATTATCCCCGTCAGCCAGCAGAGCCAACTCCTGGATATATTTTATCAATGCAGTAAAACCCAAACATATTCAGGACCCACTTCAACTTGTGAGCCAATAATAAAGAAGCAACAGTGCATGGATTGGGTCATCGCTCCGGTCAGAAAGTTTCCATGTTAAAGCATATTATGTAATCAAGTAGAAACTCACTGGCTTGCAGAGTTCTCCTAGTCTGAATTCTGCTGTGCATGGGGATTAAAAGATATTACAGTACGTTTGCCAGATTTATAAAGATACATTTAATAAATCCATAACCTAAATCTATTTCACATCCACATGCAGTTGAGCTTTAAAATCGACGAGTCAGGAAACAAATTACCAAAACAGCAAGCAAAACAAATCATGTAACTGAGCGAATTACCTTAATAATGTAACGTTACAGCCACTACATTTCCCAGTTCGCTGATTAAGAATAACTGAGAATTCCACCTCATCCCCAGCCTGCAGCTCAATTCCATCTTGGATTTCCTTCACGTGGAAGAAAAGCTTCTTGCTGTCACCAATTTCATAGTTAATGAAGCCAAACTAAAGAAAAAAGGGCACAAAAAGCTAGACTCAACACCTTGTTAATGTGGCAAATATACTCACATGTGAATGTATACCATATACATGTAGATTTGCATATTAAATTATGAAAGAAATTTGAAAGGATACCCCACACATTACATGCAAGCATAACATACATTAGTCACCAATGCGAGTAGGTTCTTTTACAGTCTAGCACAATATGTTCACCAACGTACATCCATGTTTCGAGAAGTCTTTCATGCAAAGGGACACTTTCAGACATGTACCAAACTGCACACATTCTACTTATTGGATGCCAACTCCTTAGATCTTAATTTAACTTTTTTTGCACATAATTTCTTGCAAGAACTTAAAGATCTTCTTAAAAGTTAAAACGCACACATACAAAGGAACAAAATATTATTGTTCATTTAGAGCATGTTTTAATAAAAAGAAAGCAAAATGTTGACTGCATCAAAGGCAGAGTCAGCAAGACCCCGTATCCCAACATATGCATGAAGGGAAAATCTGCTATAGTGGACAGTAAATTAATTCCCCAAAGTAGGCATGGCATTAATTATTCATGGGAGTCCTCAAATTGATTCCAGTATGCAGTAACCCAACTTACAAGTTGAGCTGAAGCAACCCATCTGTCAGATGCTAGAGCTTCAGTGGACAGCAGAGACTCAAATATGAGAACTGAAAAACAAGGGTATCTTGAAGGAAGCGGAGGGTTCCACAAATATTTCAATGACATTTGAAGCCTCCTTTAATTATATACTACAAACACTATTGATGGCCTGAAAGTATTTACTAACTGGAGAACCTACCTGATCTTTCACACACTCAACAGTACCCCTACGAAGTGGCTCAATGTTGCAAGCCATTGTCTGCCCATTCTGACTTAGGACACAGAGCTGGAATTTGACAGTTTCTCCTTTCTGTAGACAATCTGCTTTATTCGCCATTCCCACGATGCCAAAAGGGGTAAGACGTCCTTTGATGCTAGCTGGAAAAAATTGAGAACACTGAAGCAAAAGCGTAATAAAAACTTGTTCAGAACATCCTATAAATATCTAAGTGACTTTTTGAGCAATTTATAATGTTAATCTTGAGCACTTTGTTGTGCTGTATATGATGTTTAGCTTCACATAACGTTCAGCTTGAGCAAAGTGCTGCGCTATGAAAAACCCCCCAAAAAACTGATAAATTTAACCAGTATCATACATAGTTATATGAATGACAGTTATTCCTAATTAAGAGGCTCATAACTGAAATGTGGCCCATAAGAGGTATATGAAGGGGGAGCTTAAGTATTTAACCAGTTGACATCCGCGGTGTTAAACCCCCTTCCTGGCCAGGCCATTTTTCAGTATTCAGCGCTGCGGTACTTTGACTGACATTTATTCCGTCATGCAAAGCTGTACTGAAATGAATTTTATACCCTTTTTTTGGGGACAGATAGAGCTTTCTTTTGGTGGTATTTATTCACCACTGGGGTTATTTTTTACTATATTAAAGGAAAAATTACCGAAATCTAAAAAAAACAAAAAAAAAAAAACCCAGTTTCCCCCTATACTAAATGATAAAACATTACCCAATTTTTTGGTAAAATATAAAAGACGGGGTCACGTCGGGTAAAAAGACACCAAACATGTCAAGCCTTAAAATTGCGTGCGCGAAACCTCAAAAAACAATATCCAAAATTGGTCATAGGCGACGCTTTAAAAGCCGTTACCGCTCATCAGTTTAGTGTCAGTGATTGATGGCCCTAAAATGATCGCCCTCACTGCGACATTCGCGGCGATATGTAACATGTGTAGTGCAATTGTCGTTTTTGCGCGCTGGAGCACCGGACGCGTATTTACGTTTATAGGTGTGTAAAAGTGGGGGTGGGGGAGTTAAACATTTTGTTTTTTTTTTTTCACTTTTTTTATATGTGACATATATATCACATATAAAAAAGTAAAATAAAATAAATCTATATAGATATATCTATCTATATATAAAATCTATTTTTTGCACTTATTGTTATTGCTATTATATAGGGGGATAACAATCCCCCTATACAATAGCAAAGGCACACTGACAGGTCCTCTTTATGGAGACATTAGGGGTCTCTAGGACCCCTAATGTCACCTGTGGACCCCAAAAAAAGCTGATGAAGCAGAGAAAAAACGAGCACAGACGATCGGCGGGCTATGGAGCCGCCGATCGTCTATATGTGAAACACCCGGTAACGGGTGTTTGCATTGGTCGGGTCTTTTCTGCCCATGCGTGCCCACTAGGGGGCGCGCGCAAGCAGAAAAAAAATGCCGTCTGTATGCTGCAGTGCCGTCCGTCTGTGGTTAAGGGTAGAAAAAAAAAAAAAACAATGCAACCTTAAAAACGCACAAAGCGAGGACAAAGCAAAACCGAGTACTTCAAAAACGAATTTTAATTTAGACTTTTTGCCACAAAAGTATATCCGGTACAATTCAGGAAAGAAGGCACATTCAGATTAATGTTTTAAACAAATACCTTGCTTGCTTGTATCTTCTGTGCTGTCTTCAGTTTCTGCTTCGCCTTCCTCAGTTTCAGTGGGAGTTTCCTCAGCTATTTTCTGCTGGTCAGCAACTGGAAAAAAAAAAAAAACACACTTGCTGGTAATTCATTTACAGGAACCCAATATACCAATAGATATTCCCCACCTATCAATATGGGTAAAACATAGAATTGTACTAGAAAAACCTTTTCTCAGAGTCTGTTGAGAGATATGGCTCCCTCCATACACTATTGTTTTCTCCTTGCTTGCTACAAGTGGCAAGGTGCGAGTGGTTATAACATCTAGGGCGCTGGCCTTAAGTTTTCTATGTTGCTTAATTACCATCAAGCCTGATCTTTCAATGGACTCCAAGATATTTTATGGCGAGTACAGATAACCATTTTTCCCTCACCGTCCATTAAGGGACACCTCTTCACCGCTGGTAGTAAAGCAATGTAGGGACCTCCAAAAGCACCCCAAACTGAGGGACAGACACCAAAACACATGCAAACCAGTTCAAAACAAAAAAGGATTAAAACAGAATTTTGCAGAACTTTTCAGCCAAAACTAGCATATGTGGAGGTACAAACACCGACTTTATAAAGCTTAGAAAATGTGTAAACAGTAGACCAAGCTGCAGCTTTACAGATCTGATCCCAAGAGGTACTCCCTGCTCTAGTGGATTGGGCATTAAAGGGGGAAAAAGAAAGAGGCACTTTACAGGCCTGCACAATAACCAGTTAATTACATTTGGATCTGGAAGGAGCAGAGACTTTTACGACCTTATTGAATAAAAGGAATTCAGTTTTCCTAAAAAGCAGTGGCTGGGAGGTAACCCCTGATGGCCTTAGTCACTTCCAGATAAAAGATTTCCTTGGGCTGAACAAATCAAAAACAATATCCTCATTAAAAGGTGAAAACAAACAAAAAAGACCTTAAATCAAAAGTTCTTGATGGCCACAAAGGCGGCGAACATGCATGAAATGGCCAAATAAGTCCAAACAGGGATATCCAACACTGGCAATACTAGATTTAAATTCCATGGTTGGATTTAGGGTCAAACGGGGAGCAATGTGTGTAACCCTTTAAATGCAAATATCAATTTCTAAGAGGGGCCATTGAAAGGACAGACAGGTCAACAAGATGGCTGCCGGCAGGCGTCAATGCGAGGACGTCATTGTGCATGCACGTCACAGAGGGGTGTCACGCGGCCTCAGGACGCCCCTGCAAAAGGGTCTTTTGTCACAGTTCCGAATCATGTGAAAAACATCTCCCTTTTCCTTTTGAAATTTATATATCAAGGTGGTGTCTAACTTATCCATTCTAAATACCCTATATGCCGTAAAATATACTCCAAGTTTGCCTCTGGTCAAGATGACAGTAAAGTAAATAGGAGTTAGAAACTTCTTTCCAATCCTGTTCATTAAGGCCTGGCAGGACTTTTGCAGCACAAGTTTTGGACTCATTGAGTGGAATTTATAAAAATGGGAGCATACAGTCTGGAGCAGTTGCCCATAAGAAACAATCTGCATCTATCTTTCATTTTCAAAGCTTAACTGAACAGTGAAGTGGATTGGTTACTACGGGTAGCTGCTCCAGATTCTGTCTGCTCCAGTTTAGATACATATCCCCCTCACCCATTGTATTTTGGGTGCTCCCAAAACTTTGTTGAATTTTAAATGCCTGGTTTTGTCAGGCCAAACTCACCCTACCTGCTGTCACAGATCAACAAAATAAGGAAAATATTTACATTTTTCAAATGCATGGATTATTTTGAACACCAGTAACTACCAACACTTGAAGGTCTTAATTGAGCAACACCAATAACTACGTTTTAATACGATCACATCAAAACCGGTTTCTAAATTTAGGTTTGATTTTAATTATGTTCATTTGCACATAGCCCCTTAATTATAAACCAGTGTGCATTTAAAACATACCTTCTTCTAGAAGCTCAATCATTCCCTGGTACTCAGTTTGTGTAGGGTCCACACTCCGCAGGGGCCGTACAACTTTGCCCCAGAACACAGCTGGATTCACATCATCACCGGATCCGTCAACTTGAAGTGCATAAAAAAAACAAAAAGGGAAAAAAGGGGCATAAAACATGACTAACATTTACAAAAAAAACACAAGAACAACCCACTCACATTGTTTGCCATTTTACTTGCTTAGTGCCATGTTAAACTAGTGATTTTGTAGCAGTGATTCCTCCTTGCTATGGTTCCTCCAATTTATTGCTGCTACAGATAAAACATCTGCTACCATATTAGGTTGATTTGGTTTGCTACAAATCACTTTCCTTCAGCGATTTGCAGCTGCACTGTAGAGGTGAATGCAGAGCAAGAGTCAATGGTGAGCTTGTCTGACATGAAACGCTGCTGAAATCCAATCACCGAGCTACTAACCTGAAATTTGCTACAAAGCTAGCATGTTGGCCAATATAGATAATAACTGATATATTTTTGTAAGATTTTTCATGAAGGCTAACCGGTATTGAAGTGCCTGTCTGACATTGCACTTACTCTGTTACAAATATGCACACGAAATCCAATGAAAAACTAAAAGATACTTTGCTTTATAATCTTACCTTGATGGACCTTTGTGACCCTTTCAGCGCAGACCTTGTTCCCCTTGCCTTTGGACAAGCAGTACTCCACCATATCTGCAAGGTCGAGCTTATCTACATCTCCAGCATACTCACTTCAAGAAAGAATTATCCACAAAAATAAAAGATACATTTTGGTAATGCTAGTTTTAATTGCAGTACAAGTCCAAAGTATACAAACTAAAGCAAGTCCAAAGAGGTCAGCAATATTTGCGTAACACAATACCACCTCCCAACTCAGGGACAGTTTTAACCCCTTCATGACTGAGGCCCTTTTTTCATTTTTTGTACCCATGTTATATTCCACATTAAGGCACCAGTACTTGAACTCAAGCTCACTCAAATACATTTAGGGGCATTATGAATGCCGTTTAATTTTACCTGCAAAAGTAGTCGGTATCACTTTTCTACAACAATATGTAACAAAATGCAATAGAGGCAATCCATTCAGCATTCCAAAAGGAACAGCACTGGATATCACATGTGGCAGGCATGCAGCAGACAGAAGCGATGACAAATCATGAAGATAATCTATGTGCCTGTACATATCACATGTCCTTTGCAATCTCGAGTAACAAGATTTTCATTTCTACAGTTCAGTTCTCATTTTTGACTGGTTATACAAGTGCAAGTGTTAATATATAAAATCTTCAAATAATTATTTCCTCACTGGAAGACCACAAGGTGCCCGATATTACTTCTAATCCATGATCCCCTCTGTTAAATCTGCGATAAATGCCTTATTGACCATCAACACGCTGGACAGGGATGCCAAACAGGTGGGTAAGACTCAAGTCTGATTAACGCATAAAGCAGAGAAGTCAAGGGCTCCACAGCATAGTAAAAAAATCGTAAGACGGGCCACAGGATGGACAAAAGCAAATACCAGGCACCTTCTGCTGCTTTTAGGCAGCACAGTTAGTTTTACATAGAGAATATGTTCACTTTAATTCGGACTACATCTGTGACCTTCAATACCACAAACGTACAATTTCCATTATCTGTAACATGCCCAAAACCACCCTTTACATAACAGGCAGACACCTTACTTTCCAGTCACTAGCATAATCATGGCTCAATTATTCGGTAGGAGTATAGTTACAGAACTGATAGCGAGTGTTCTACAGTTATTTTGAATTGCTAAACTATTTCCTCGATCATATTTATAAACCTAATAAAATAGGTTCAACATTAAGATCCAATGTATAAAAATTTGGAAATCTAAAAACACATTCACTTACCTGTAGTGAAAGAAAATTTCTTTATCATGATTGGCAGTTTCAATAAACCCAAAGTTATCTTTTAGAGTGGCCACATAACCATAAAACCTTTTGCTGTTGGAATTTCGCCCAAGAACCTTCATAGAGACCGCACTCTGTTGGCCAGTTCTTTTGGCTTCACAAATGCTAAATTCAACCTAGATAGAGATAAAGATTGATTTAAGATTGCATTTCACTGGACACAATAGAGCACACACACATGCAGCTTCTCTCTTTCCAGGCCAAAATAAGGGGGTATAGGACTAACCTTATCCCCAGCTTGGGGGGCAGAAGATCCTTCCAAATCCTTGAGGTGATAGGAGACAGTAAGTCGGATTCCACAGTCTTCATAAGAAATTATTCCTTCTTCACCCTCCTAATAGCAGTAAACACATTTTGACTTTACATTTCTATTACATCTACTACATACAGATTGTCGAATACTTCTTTAGGCATAGTTCTTAAAATTTCTTAACGGCTTGTGAAATTATTTTCATACTTATTGTAAAATCTATCACTTCAAATAATTTGAAGGACACAGGAATTCAGCAAGTCAGGTTGTACTGCTGCCTTCAAGAGGCTGGAGATATTGGCAACAGGAAAAGTTGTAAGCTAGCCCCTGAACAACCTCTCCTCACAAAAATGAGCATGCCAAAACGAGATCCGCCAAAAAAGTCCAGCTTTGTCCCACTTGTAAAGCCTTACACTTCAAACCCTTGGAATCCACAGAAGGATGGTTCCATGAGAATAAAAAATGACCTGGCCAGGCAACCAACCTCGCAAAGATATTATGACGCAAGGTTTTCATATTCTTGAATAACCCATAAGAATAGCTAAGTGACGCCTGAGACAGTTAGGTGGGGGGAGCTGAAAAGGACCAAGTGCCAGTGAGAGAGGGGGAGGCCATGTTAACAGGTTATTCCCTCAACACCCTGTAGACCCCTGATGGGGAAAAAAGGTGGAACTCAACAACTGTTAGAGAGTGTAAAACTTTGTACCAAGGGCTTAAGCTTTAAAGCCTTGCCTGCCAGTGACAGACAGCTAAGATAGACACCTGCAAGGCCCGATGCAGTCAAAGCTTGCAGGTTCTGGGCCCTTCAGATGGATTCCGATTCCAAAAGTTCAATAAGCTGACCCTCTTCTGGGAAGATGGTCTAGGCATCCCCTGATGGGGATGCAAGGAAAGGGACTTAAAGTAGACACACTGTCCAGCATTTTGAGTAGTAGCAGGAGCCTCTGAAAAACTCCAGGGCCTTGATAAGGCAGGGAACAGCCAGGTGACCTTGGAGGCCAGAAGTCCCTCTGGAGAGAAGGAATGCCGAGAGATGCCAGGAATTTAACAGGACTCAAGGGACTCTCGTGAAAGGGGGAGTCAGAATGCGGTGCAAATCCTGAAGCAGTCTCCAATTGGACAAATTGGGGGAGTTCTAGGGTGTGGGGAATCTAGGAAGAACTGGGAATTACCACTGCTGTATGTAGCAGCCCAAGGAGGACAGAGAGGGGCAAATATAGGCGGTCCCAGACAAAATGAGTTAGCCCGTGGGCTAAAATGGGCATCCTGAACCCCTAAGTCCTGGGAAGGCAAAAAACAAGGATGATGTTCCTTTGAAGGCTAGTCAAGTTAGATGCTCCTTGGATACACAGTGTCATCATCCCAGCTACACAGGCAAGAAATGTACAAACAGACTATCTGCTTGTCAATGGGATCCCAAAAGGTGAGCACACCCTCAACAAGTCTAGAGGTATTCCTGTTAAGATGTATCAACATATCTACAGTTCCCCTTGCAAAGTGGAAAAGTTTTCACACTCTCTGGTGGGGCCCACACTGAGGTGTTTCCAGCTTGTGTAGAGAAATCAGGTGTAAAAGAATGTCTTTACAGATGTAGTAGCGCTAAATTACCAAATCCCTGGAACAGGAGGCTTATCCTCCAAATCCAGGGTAATATGCACTGAATAATAAGGTTTGAAACAACCCCCTGTAAATCTGAAAACAGCAGGAGACTGGTGCTTCAAAAAGCTTGAAAAGATGAGATTGCTGGGACTCTGAATCCGAGTCAGAAACTCACAGGCTTGGCTTTAAGTTCAAAGGCCAAATCTGCAGGGAACAATGCCAGAACCCACTTAGGGCCTCTGTGAGACGAGTGCTCCAGTAGCTGAGCACACACATGAGGTCCTTGCAGCAATGGGATGCTTCCTCCAGGCTGAATGGGGGTGGGGTGGAGTGCAAAGTGCATTGCTACACCCAGCACTTGGCTTTTCAGTCTTAAAAAGGAGAACTATGGGGTCAGTGTTTTTCCCCATAGTTCTCCTTAGGGTAACGGGAGGACACAAACTAGCGTCCTCCCGTTACCCTAAGCTCAGTATACCGCGAGCTACAGCTCGCGGTATACTGAGACTCCGCCGCCGGAGCGGATCCCGACGTAGGATGCCGGGATCCGCCCAGCTGCGTGAGTGACAGCTGGCTCTGCCTATCTAGAGGCAGAGCCAGCTGTACCCGCCCCCTCCCCCGTCCGTTCCGCCAGTCAGCGCTGGCAGATCGGAGCGGGGAGGGGGGAATTCTGCCCCTCCCCTGTCACAGCAGAGAGCCGTGACAGGATCGAGAGGTGAGCGAACCTGGTATGTGTTCGCTCACCTCCCGATCTACTGAGCCGACCTGTGACAGTCTCATTGTCACAGGTCTGCTTGAACTATGAGGTGAGTGGAAATCACTCATGTCATAGTTCTCCTTTAACATTTACCACGTTAAAACCAATGGAAGGAAATTTGAAAGGCGGTCAATGATGCAAACAGTAAGGTAGCTCCAGTTGTCCTAGCCTGAAAAGGCTTACCTCACAGTCTTCAGAGACTGGGTCATACCTGGGGCTTTACCACAGCTCAGGACCTGCAAAGCACTTCATGGATAACAGTACACTCTGGTCTGGAAGCCACAAAAGGTTGTCACATTCCAGGCAAGCCCTGCATGTCCAGAGGAGGCTGGCCTCCAAAGCTAATCCAAGGAAACACTGATCCAGATAGCTGCTATAGAGAGACCAGCAGCAGATCAGCAAAGAATCTTGATTGAAGTCACAAGGAAAAATTCCATGAAGACTAGCATTAAAAAAAAAATATATATATTTTTCACAAGAAGACAAGAGGTAAAGAAATGGCCTCAACTCCAAAGACACTAACAAAAACAAAACAAAAACGGAGGCATACAGAGTAGAGGAGTGGTTATACAGGGTCTGGTTTGCGATTCTTCTGTTTGTGACCCGGGGAGGGGGGGGGGCTAGGAGTATCCATTTGAAAATTATATCTGGATAGAGCATGTACTTTTAGTGCATAACCAAAGTCTAATAGCTGGGTGATAAAGTAGCTACACAGTCCTCAATAGCCTACCTCTACACAGGCTACCCCCCATCTTGAGTCCATCATTAAAGATGTTGTCAGACTCTTCCACCTTTTTAACCAACCATTCAGCAGCCACCACCCCCTCTGCCGATGGACTCCACTGTGCTTTTAGGCAATACCTGAAAACTCATCTAGTCACTGACTCCATAGTCCACCTAAAAACTGTACTTTTACTTTCTCCATTAGCTCATCCCTCACAGTTAATACCTTTTAGTATTGTATGCCCCTCCATTTTGGATAAAAACAAAACCAGGAGCACACTGGGTTATTAGATGACCTAATTGGACTTAAAAACACACTAACCAATCACCAAGTCTTTTACTGGAAGCTTAAATAAAAACCACAGAAGAAGCAAATCATACAGATTGCAAGGTACTGCTTAATTAACATCTACTAATATATAAGCAATCAAATATTCCAATTCTCTCCTACATAGATAGAAATGGCAGCTGAAGTAAAAGAACTGCATGAACTGCTCAGTGGACAGATATGTCAGAACTTCCCCTGACACCCATTGTGTTGAAACAGGGCAGATAATTTTGCTGCACATACAGAGAATGCCATTAAACAGAGAAATGTCAAAATGTTTTTAAAAAAACAAAAAAAAGGTCTATGGCAGTCTGTGTGTAGCAACATAAACTACTCAAAGTTCTTGATGCTGACCTACTCTTACCGTACACACACAAAAAAGTTAAAGCTGGCACAAATTATAGCTGTGCGCACACGCTCCAATGCTACTTTCTATCCAAGTGCAACAACTTTTTTGAACAAGCAAAATGAATGCATGCTCTTAATCAATTTTAGAAAAGCCAAAAGCAGGTGGTCAACTCACTCCTACAGAACATTACACTCTTGACTCTATGCTATCTCAAGATAGTGTTATTTTACAATCCGGGAATAGTGAAATGAAGAGCAGCGACTCAAGTCATGTTGTGCTCTTACGTGTTGCAGGAATGGTTTGGACAAGCTGCACATGCACACTACATTACGTTATAGGTGATTTGGCAGCTGTGTCAATCTTGGTGGTGTTG
Source organism: Nanorana parkeri (assembly GCF_000935625.1). Taxonomy (NCBI): domain Eukaryota; kingdom Metazoa; phylum Chordata; class Amphibia; order Anura; family Dicroglossidae; genus Nanorana; species Nanorana parkeri. The sequence goes on from NW_017308020.1 coordinate 186,527, forward strand.
TCATTACAACACTACATACTATTTTTGTCCATTTAGACATAGACACAGTAACTTTGTGATGGTTAAATGACAACTGGAAACATGCATAGAAAACCTAGGAAATCTGACCACCGCAAAGAGAAAGGCAATGCAGGAGAAACATCACTAGCCATTAAATAACCCACACCATGCAAAGGAGCTTACCTTCTCTTTTTTCTAGACACAAAATTAAAGGAAAAAAGTGTAAATTAAAGTACGCAAAGACTGCACATAGTCTAACTAGAACCATATCAGAGAGAAATGATTTGCTTAACCCTGTCCTCAGAATGACTTTGAAAGCTGAATGGCAGGTGCCATTACCTTTTCCTTTCCTTTGTTCGGACTGCTGGATTTAGCACTTGCAGCTGTGGCTTCTTTTTCAACAATACCAACAAAGCGATGATCTGACTGTGTGTGAAAGGAGACTGTTCCTTTAGGGAGCTTTTTAATTCTAATGGCATGATTTCTTTGAGCAGAGAGCATGTCCTGTAAAAGAGAAAAGGGTTAGAAGGGTCTCTAAAAAACTCTGAAAGGGGAAAAAAGAAAAAGAAAAAAGGAAAAGAAAAATCCCCATTTCTAATGGTAAGCAGATGTTGCCATCTGCTCTCCATACACCAGTGTTGTGGAGCACATGTTTCTTTTAAGTAAATCTAGCTTTCCTGTTAAGCCTGCTAAAACCTTTTGTCAGTGTAATTTTATGTACACTGAACTGATATCGCAAACAATATTATCTACCTTCCCGGCAATCTTCTGTGAACTACAAAACAACTCCCCTCTACATAATGAAGATAAGTGTGCTGGTTCAAATCAGGATGAGAGCAGCCTAAGGGGAAAGTTGCTACTAGCAAGATTACCAGGTAACCCCCCCGCCCCCCACCCAAAAACAAACAATCTGGAAGCAACTTCAAGGGGATGCAAAGGTGACCCCTAATGTCACTTTAAAGAGGACCTTTTACTACTGAAGTGCCATTACATATGAGGTTCGTGAGCCCCCAATGTCATAGCAATAAAGTCAAGAAACATACATACGTTCGGCATGACTAAGTACGAAAACCCTGAACGCGCAGCAATACCACGCATGCTGGCGCTAGAGCAAGATTTCCATGGCCATTATTTATGGTTAGATCTAAATTGATGACCTTTAAAAGCTTTATCTATAAACAATTTTGGGTGCTGTCGTTTTCCACAGGCGTATGCAATTCTGAAGTTACATGTTTGGTATCCATCTATATACTCAGGGCAACCTCATCTTTTACATTTTACCAAACAATTGGGTAATATATTGTGTTTATACGCAATAAAATTCCAAATTTTTTCAGAAAATTGAGGTTTGATAAACTATTGTGCTAATATCATATCATAAAAAAATGGCAACTGCCACCATTATACTACAGGGTCTCTGCTTTCAGGAAATATATAACTCGGGAGAAATGTAAGTAATAAATCCCTAAGAGACCTAAAATATGCATTTTAAAATGTCTGCAAAAAATCCCAGGCAAAAACCGGCTCCGGCAGCGAAAGGGTTAAAAAAATGGAAAGCTTTTGTGTTTAGAAACAATTTAATTTCCCTCTGTGTGCCAACTCTGAAGATACAGTAAAGGAAAGATTGGAGAGGAATCTTCTAGATTTTGTTTGCTTTTAGAAAGAAACCGATTAATAGAACATGGGAGCTACCAATGCTGACCTGTTTTTGAAGGTGGTTGTTCCAGGGCTTATTCCTTCCTTCAATACTCGGTGGATCGGTGACCTGGAACAAGCAAGTGTCTATCCAGCATTAGCAACGTATGCTAATTTTGGTTAAAGCATAGAAAAACATGCATTTACAAAAACAAAATTAGTAATGGCAGGTCCCATATTTCTATCATGAAAAGCTCCTTACCAAAATTACAGAACAGAAATTGTGGACTTATTTTTAAAAGCGCAGGCCAAAGGGAAAGATCCCAATCCTGGGTTTACTACCTAGCAAGTACTGCTCTAGGAAAATAATGCAATTAAGGTCCAATTTTCAATGTTGCATGCTTGTGTCATGTCAGTTAAGCCTGAATCAGGATGACAATTTTAGAGGGCATGTATTTTAAAAACAAGTCCATAATGGTAGACACCATTTATCTTTAGTAATTCTCTTAATACATCACAAACGGCCCATGCAGATTTTGCACACCCAAAAGGCAATTTTCTATTACTTATGAAAGTTAATTGCCTTTTCAGGGAAAGCAGCTCAAAGCTGCATGATTAACAGATGCATTAAAAAAAAATAAAAAAGCTAAGTTTTATTGTAAACCTACTAGTGTTACCCTTGCATAGACTGAAGTACTACAGACAATGCTTTCATCATCTTCTACTCAGAAGGCCTCCATCTTTGCTCAGACATCTACAACTGGCACTTCTTCCTAGTCTAAAACTGCCCAAAGAGGAGAATCATGCAAAATCGTATGTCTATGCACCACATGATCTGTTTGCAACAGAATAATATTTGAATATACCACTATCAGGACAAATATTACAGCCATTTAAATTGGACCGGACCTTTCTAAAATAATAAAAAAGGCAGCTAAAAAAATTATACCGCTGCTGTATATAGTAAAAAATGTTTTTTCCCTATCTATATTGATAGGGAATTGCAAAGTTATATATAAATGGGTCGTCTAAGGTCAATACAAACGAGAGGGCCTGATTTTTCAAATGGTCATTAAAATCAAAGTAGAAATATTAGCTTGTGTTAGGAACATTTACTTACAGGGACCACAGTAAACTCTACTTCCTCAGAAATGTGGAGCTGATTTCCATCCAGGACTTCACTGAAGTGAAAGAACATTCTAGCATCCCGGTCAACACATTTGATAAAACCAAAACCATCCCTCATTGCTGCAATGACTCCCTGTGAATGGGGGAAAAAATAAAAAAAATAAGTTAAAATACAAAATGTCCCATCCATTTTAGGAGATCCTTCAGTCCATATAGCAGATCAAGGAGAACAGTCTAACTGGAACTTTAGGATGGAGGGACAAAAATCGGAGATTACATAAAATAGGTGGCATTTTTTCTATGACATATATTCACCAATTTAAGAGATTATGTTTAAGCTTTAACTCTACTCACTAGGGCACTCAAAAGCTATGCAATGATTGTAACCTTTATATTTAAGAGTATAAAAATATATATATATATACACACATACACACACACACACACGCTCATAATGATTAAAATTTTCCTGTTCGATTAATCAAAATGTTTTAAAAAAATCGATTATAACACATACAGATCCAACTACATTGGCCTATACCATACAGCACAGCAATGAAGTAATACAATGAACTAGGATCACACTAATCCAGCACGTTATTAATCCCACGTACCCCACTCAATATGGCCACCGCTTGATAATGTGCTGGATCAGTGTGATCCTAGTTCATTTTATTACTTAATTGAAGAAAATGTTATTTGTACAGAACAGTTAAACAGCGTTAAAGCAACATGCCAGGCAGCCGCTACTGAGGTTGAAAGAGGTTAAAGGAGAACTATGAGGAGAGTGCTTTTCACTCATCCTCATAGTTCTAGCCGATCTGTGACAATGAAAAGTCGGCTCAGTAGATCGGGAAGTGAACGAACACATACCGGCGTTTGCTCACCTCTCGATCGAGAGAGCCGTGACAGGGGAGGGGCTGGATTCCCCCCTCCGAGCCTCCAGCGCTGACTGGCGGGGCAGGTACAGCTGGCTCTGCCTCTAGATAGGCAGAGCCAGCTGTCCCTCACGCAGCTAGGCGGATCCAGACATAATTGTCGGGATCCGTTTCAGCTGCAGCGTCTCAGTATATCGCGAGCTGTAGATTGCGGTATACTGCGCTTAGGGTGACGGGAGGACGCTAGTTTGTATTCTCCCGTTACCCTTAGGAGAACTATGGGGAAAAGCCCTAACCCCATAGTTCTCCTTTAAGCAATCTTGGGTTATGCTGCCAACTACAGGGAGAACATGACACTGGACACAGAAATTTGAAGGCCAGCTGCTTAGAGGCTAAAACATCTCCCAACCTGCTCAAGCAGTCCAAAGAGAGAACATGTGTTCAATAAAAATGATTTAACGGCGAGCACAAAATCTTATTTTCTCCATCCATTGAGGGATGCAGCTGGATGGATATTAACCAACCTAGGGACAGCCTAAAACAGTCCTAATAGGAGGGGTAGGAACACAAAAATAAAAAACACAGGAGAAACAGAAAATCAAAAACAGAAAAAAACCAGTGCATTAAATAGCCACTTGCAGAATATTTTGACTGAAACTAGCATCTGCTTTAGCAGATACAAACTTAGAGAAAGAATCTGCAGAAGACCAGGTCCTTACTGACACAGGCACAAAGGCTTGATAACCAAAAACTCAAGAAGCACTCGCTGCTCTAGGGGAGTGGGCATCAAAAAAAAGGAGGCACTTTATCCCAAAAGTTGTAGACTTGTCAAATCCAATGGTAGATTTGGAAGCCAGATAAAAAATGTTCTGACCTTCCGAAAGAGGAAAGGCATAGCTAAGGTTATACTGATCCCACAGTGTCATTCAGGCATCTGCCATCAGATACCATGTCCTGGACACAAACCTGTCCAACTTCTTGTTGGACTGCAGCTAGCAAATTCACTCCAGGCATCTTTTAACACGGGATAAATGTCCCAACATGCCTTTGAATGAAGAGATCATTCGACAGGGTCCAGATGTCTCTTGATAAAACCTGCCTTCCAGCATTCTACCCCATGAAATTGCTACATGAAGATCACTTGAACATGCAACTATTTCAAGGACAGGACAGACTACCTCCCCACTGCTGCCACAGCACTCCCAGTGCCCCCCCCTGGTGATCGATATAAGCATCAGCTGTGGCAATGTCTGAATGAATGCAAAAAGAAGGGGGTGGGGGGCAGCACATGGCTCCAGCATGTGAATTGGAAGCTTTAATTGAAGCTTCCTGAGACCAACAACTCTGAACAGAATACCCAGAACTCTGTCCTCACCCAGATGACTGGCATCCAGCATGACAATCTTCCACTTGACGAAAAATCTGCCTGCCAACAAAACTTGTGACAACAGCTACCATGACGAACATTCTAGTTCAAGGATATATTCAAATCATCTTGTTGTTATAACCTGATTATGCAACTTCATCCACTTATTTTGGGATAGGAAGGCCTTGGTTTTCAGGGTGTCAAGGAGAAGACCCAAGTACTTCAAGAGATGCATTAAAAAAAAAAAAAAAAAAATCGAAGAGGACTTCTCAATATTCAGGATCCATTCGAAGTTCTGAGGTGTGCAGAATGACTGACACATTGGAGAACCGGGGGAGGTCATCCAAGTATCAGACGATTGAATACCTCAGAGATAGAGAAGGCCCAGAACTAATGCAAGGACCTTTGTGAACACTCAGGGCTGAGGCAAGACCAAAAGAAAGGGTCACAAACCCCTCAGACAAGCAAAGGAAATTATGGTCATGACTAGCAAAGATGGGAGACTTCTTGGCATCCTTTGATTTAAGGAATGCTAGACCATAGCTGTGAACAGATTCCAACGGACATTTTTGAGAGTGCACAAAAACTAGTCCAAGTCTATGCTAGCTTTCCAACTCCCCACAAAAACAAACCCCACGTGCCCCCACCCATGATGGAACTGTAGGAGCAGACCTTTATGCGTTGGTGGATTTATGCACAGGCTTAAATCCTTTGGTTTGCCACAGACTTAGATATTCCAGAGCTCAAGTGGGTAGAAGATGACTCATGGGTGCAGGAAATAGAACCTTCATGCAGGATAGGTGTGGAGCTGCATTGTTGATCCTTAATTTCACAAAGCTGGGGTATGCGAGTATTCTCACACCCACTGCAACGTTATGTCGTCCAGCAAAGAGTCAAATAAGAACAAGGCCTTTCTTACTTGAAGAAAAAAGGGTTGCCAAAGCTCTTAACCAGGCTGGCATCCAGCACAGAATATAGTTCAATGCGGTAATCATCTGGTCAACACAATCAATAAGTTGAGTGTCAATACCAGCAGCTGTAAGATCCCTGCTTAGGGATATTAACCAAAGTCTTGGAAGGTTTGTAGATAAAATAATTGAAATAGGCGAAAAGGAAACCCTTTGGCTGAAAGATTTGGTCTTTGAGAGCAGATTCCAATGAGCTTTGAAAAACAGAATAAAGTGTTTCCCTCTGTATAGATTAAACTGTCGATTTAAAATTTGGCTGGCAGAGTGTCCTCCTCCAAAGAAGGGAGGGACTCCACATCTGACAACAAAACTTCTAGGATCCCCGGTTGAATCACAATTAAGCATGTCTGAATCAACCCTTCTCGTGTGCGCACAGGAAACTGCCAGAATTTGAAACAGCCTGCGATGGCGGTTTACAGACAAGCGTTCCAACGCTTCTAAAGCCGCCCGACCGCTTGTATGTGGTGCCACTCTGTGCACCCCATCCGACCCCCCCTCCCCCACAAAAATGTTTAAAGTACCCCACACACACGCAAACATGCGTCGGGTGTGCCTACATACGAAAATTGTGCCTATTGCGCCACGTTAGATACCACCACGAACATCGTGAGCAATAACTCTAGGGCCATCAATCACAGATTACACTAAATGGATGAGCAGTAAAAGCTTTTTACAGGGGTGTGGAAATAAAAAAAAAAAAACTACTTGTCCAAGGGCTAAAGCGGGGGCCAAATCTACTTGCCTCATGACAATCTAGTAGTCCCAATATAAAAAAAAAAATAGTTTTAATCAAAACTAAGGATGCACCAATACTGGTTTTTCGGTATCGAGTACAGATCTTTTGCTTTCGGATCTCGCTGGCACTGAATACTAATACCGGTGCTTCCGCTGGCATGGAGCAGGCTTCCCTGGTAATCAGGAAGCCGGTCAGCAGGTAATGACATCCCGCCCAGGTTCCTGACTGCCACGGAAGCCGGCTTTATGTTGTTTGGCCTGCTTGATTGTGATTGGCCGGGAAACCTGCTTCCCGGTCAATCAGGAAGCCGGGTGGTGAGTAATGACCTGATTGGCCAGGAAGCCGGCTTTCTAGGCCAATCAGCAAGGAGCCGGCTTCCCGGCCAGTCAGAAAACCAGGAGGCGCGTCATTACTTGGCGCACGGCTTCCTGATTGCACGTGAAGCTGGCTCCATGTTCCCCTACGACACTACCAGTCAGAGGAAATTTTTATCTGGCCGGAAGTTCCAATATCGGTGAAGGTATCGGAGCAGTTGGGTGAGTGAGTACTCGCCCAAATACTCTATCGGCACTGATACTAGTATCGGCGCAGCCCTAACTAGTATCGGTGCACCCCTAATCAAAACATATTTGACTGTGCTAAATAGCACTTCTCACTGGTCAGCGCAGTCTTCTGACCACGTTGACCAATGAGTGCTTGCAATTTGGGATCAAAATTCAAAATTCATAGTGGAGGACTGCGCTGGACAGCAGTACGGGGGACAGATAGTACACCCATACTGGCGGAGGGGAGGGATTGTTCACCAAAAGGTAAGTATAGCTACGGGGGTGGCGGTTTGGGAGAGACTGGGCCAGATTTCATGTGGTAATTTTAATTTTTCCATATTACCTGGGAAAATGTACTTACCCTTCAATGCAGAGTGAGTGTGTGTGTGTGTGTATTCTGGCTAACACCATGGAATGGCAGCTGCAATCTCAAAGCACATGCAGAATGCCCTACGCATGCATTTATTTGCATGCAGATAGCGGGGGCAGCAGGGTTTCATTTTAAATTTTATTTTTCATTTTTTAAATCTTTATATATTTTACTTTTTACATTCTCTTTACATTTTTATTTAGCTTTTCAACTTAATGTTCTTCCCATCACAAAGGGGATTAAAATCCCTTTATGTGATAGTTTGGAGGTGACAGGTTCTCTTTATAGAACCTGCCCTCCAACACAGAACAGCTCTTCTGTGTAGTTCCTGACAGCCGAGACAGGTGGCGCTGTGATTACAGCGCCTTGGTCTCAGAACACAGAGCCCGTAGAGCAGACGTTCTTCGTCTGCTCTAAGGCCTCTATGGCTGAGCTGTTGTGCCGTAGTTTTCGGGGCCCCCCAGGAGGAGAGCGGGGGACCACAAAAACTACGGCGGGGGTGCGGGCAGAAACGATTGCCGCTGCTCAAATTGATACAAGTGGACTGATCAGACCACTTGTACTAAACGAGCGGCGGCGGCTCCACAATGTACATTCAGCTCTGCTTGTCTGGAGCCGGGCTAAATGTACATAAAAACTACCTCGCCCGGCGCCCAAAACTGCATGTCCCGGGGCGTCGGGCGATAGGAATTCCACAAACCTGCTTTTAAATAGTCGCCTATGGCCAATTTTGGGTATGGTATTTTTTTGCAATTTTACGGGCACGTGCAATTTTAAGACTCAACATGTTTGGTGTCTAAACAGACGTGACCCCGTCTTTTATATTTTAGCAAAACATTGGGTCATCATAAATGTTTCCCAACAATGTAGGAACATTTTCAGTAAATTTTTTCTTTATATAGTAATATAAACCCCAGTGGTGATTAAATACCACCAAAAGAAACCTATCCTTTCCCCAATAAATGATATATAATTAATTTCAGTACAGTGTTGCATATCTGAAAAAGTGACGAAGTACTGCAGCGCTGAATACTGAAAAATGGCCTGGCCAGGAAGGGGGGTTTAACACCCTGGTCTTCAAGTGCTTAAAGTATACTTCAACTCTGAAAAGCCAAATTGGGATAACCGCTATTTTGAATTTGTTAAAAGTTCCCAATCACATAGCATAAGCTAAAAATAAAAAATACTTCTTGCAATTTAACTTGCTTTTCCTCGGTTTGGTTTTCTTGGCTTCTCCAAAATTTTAAATTTCTACTTGCTTTTCCTCCTTTAGTAATGTTAGGAGGGGTTGTGAGGGGCTTCTCCAATGATTAAGAAAAAAAATCCACAAAGTTCAGTCCTAAGTCTATAAGGACAGATCACTGTAAAAGTGCTAAGAAAAACCTGGAATCAGCCATCTTGCCTGCTGCAAGAGAACATCTAAAAACTAAATAGTTGCAAAAAAAGTTTTCCCCAGTATGCCGTGTAAATAGGAAAACATAACATCTAGAGAGGTTTTCTCAAATTTGACTGCAAAAGTGGAAATGCACTTTAAAACTTGTAAGAGACTACAGCCAAAACTCCCAAAAGCTTTAGGCATCTGCCAGTTTAAAGAAACAGCTGTGTGGTGTCTGTCGAGCACTGTTCTGTTGCTGGAATCCCCTTTGGACAAATGTGGACTATGGCTGCTGCACATGCTTCCCAGGTGGAATAGGTCTTTGTGGCAGAGTCACTGAGAAGCACAGACAGTTAAAGGGGTTGGTGCATGCGCACACTAGCTCTGTCCATTGTTCTGGGTCAGCAAGTTCCTGCCCAAGTCTAGCTGCCAGAGAGCACAGCAAAGACACTAAGTAAAAAGCAGAAACAATGTCCAGCCTTCAGAAAGCAACAGATTGAGACTAGAACAAAAAAACAAAAGTTTAAAAACGATCCTGCTCATAAAAAAAAAACTACAAGGAAAAAAGAACAAAAAAAAAAAAAACCTTTAAATATGCCAACAGAGGGAAAAATTCCAAACACCTGCTTTAGCCATTAGAGGCAGGATCAGGATAAAGTTGGCCATACACCTATAGATTGTTCAGATCAGCCTATGGTCAGATGCAAAAAGTGCAACAGATTCCTTCTACCCTAAACTGTGTGGCTAGAGGAATCTCCTGATGGACCAAGCTTCAGTATCTTGCTAGTCGGCCCCGTTGGCTGTCTTATTACCTGAACAATTTGATGCAGGCATTGTACAGTCAGGTACTTGGAGAGCCAGCAGGACAGACTAGCAGGATACTCAAGCTTGACCCAGTGGGAGATTCATCCATCCACACAGTTTAGCGTAGATTGAGGAATCTGTTGCACTGTTTCAATCTGACAATAGGCTGTCAGATCGGAAAAGTGACAACATTCTCAATGTAACATTACCTACTAATAAAAAGGTTTAAAAAAAAAAAAAAAAAAGAACACAACATGCTTGCACTTTTAAACTTTTCCTCTACATTTCTTGTGCTACAAAACATGACCCACTAACCATTTCTCTGGCCTCATTTGTAAACTGGAACGTATCAGAGAGCACTTCAATGTTTGTGGCACGCTCAAGTTTGTCCCTTCGATCGGTTGATATGTTGAACCGCACATGATCTCCTTCTAAAAGGGTCACCTTAGACTTTGTATCTTTATCGCCAAATGGAAGTTCTTTAGGAATAACAAAATCAACCTTTATCCGTCCTGGAAGGGGGTCATTCTGTTGAAGGAAGTAATGAGATTTTCGTCAATATTTTTCCTAATTCACCCTCATATTAAATGTTCCACAGTACCCCTGGAAAATTACAAATATATCTGCAACAAAGGTAATAAACAGGATAAAGTTGAATTTCCTGCTGTCTGGGGACTACTATGGACATGTAGATGGAAGTTTTAACTCAGAATACACAGTGAGGACAGGAGTAGGAACAACAACAAAAATATAATCCAAGCTAAGTACCTGAATGAGATTTAAAACATTAAAAAACTTACAAAAGGAAACAGATGGGGCCCATAATCTCACTGTGCATTTATAAGGAGGGCCAGCAAAAACTAGAACAGCCCACTGAAAACCCCACAAGTGGACGCAGTGAACACTAGCTAAATACTTTAGGGATAACTTTGGTAACCGTTCCTTCAAAATGTTCGATGCTGATGTCTTCAAAAATAACAGTTCCTTGAGGTAGAAGCCTTACATCAGTTGCTACTTCTTTGCCCTATAGTAGAAATTTAAGAATCAGAAAAGCTCAATCAGCATAACATAACGCAGCCATAACACAGGTATACCTACATTTCGATCCTTAATAGTGAACTCCACATCATCGCCTGGTTGCAAGGCTTCAAGATCTCCTTTAAATTCACTGTAGTGAAAGAATATCTCCTTTACAACATCCCCTCTTTCAATAAATCCAAAGGCTTCCTACAAATAAAAAAAAACAAAAATACATTTGTAGCAGCTGGACCATTTATACCACAGCACTTGTGCGCACAGATATTTTGGTTTTATCATAAGGTATAGGAATAAAGACTATATGAAAACAAGTTGCCATTTTGGTTTTCACTAGGAATGCACCGATATCAAGTACGGTACTCGGTACAAGTACAAATACTTTAAGCTCTAAAACTAGACAAAAATTGAAAAGTTAGGAGGCAGCTGTCATTCGTAAGGAGCACACGGAGCTCCTGGGATTTGTAGATCTGTTTCAATGTATGATTTTGTTTTATAAATATATACAAGTACTTACAAGTACTGACACATTTTTGTCATGTTTTTCTAAAAAAATACAGACTAATGATTTCAGGACAAGGACAGTGGTGGAGCACCAGAGCCAGGCCCCAGCTGCAACCCTGGTACTGGTATCTGAAAAGTATGAGGGCTTCCCTGGTTTTCACTCATATGCCAAGTCCTTAATCCTATATCATAATGCATGGGGGTATTTAGTTTTCCTAGCTATGTTCACAATTGGGGTGTGGCTGTTCTCTACTGGCAAATACACTCCAAAGCTGGAGCTGAGGAAAAGCAGATCCAGAAAGCTGTCACATACAGACCAGCTCAAGCAGCTATGCACCAGAAATCTTGAAGAAAAATAAAACCTAAGGAAAAACCTTTAAGAAAGATGCAAACTGAAGAAAAAAGGTGGATAGATAGATACTCCTAGGATACTAGCAAAAAACTGAAGCATGGTGTGATTTTGCAGGACTGTCCAACAATTACTTTGTTTGCCAGGGACCCAAAAGCTGCAGTTAGTCTGCTTTTATCACATAATGCGAGGTGAAGTTGAACAGGAATTGCTAGTAGACCCCCCACGCCCTTTCAGAACACACACACACACACTTCCCAAAGCAGTTTTGTCATACAGAGGTGTGAGATTTTTCCTCCATAGATGAGGGCTGCAGCAACAATTTTTATAGTAACTATAGTAAACATGCATTTAACGGCAGTTTAAGAGTGCCCATCTAAAGAGATTTACCTTCATGGCACAAACCACACCCTGACAACGCATTTGCTTCCGTTTCATAAGCAGCATAATGTTTCGAGCGCTTACTGCACCAGTGCTAAAAAATGTAGAAAAAACAAAAAACTGTTAGCTGTACTACACAATTTGGAAACAAATATTGGTCTTTGGGGAGCGTATGGCATTAGACTGAGAATATTTATGCTAGGATGTATTCATATGCAAGCTAAAGAAATCAGTTAGACGCATCCTATCCAACCTGATAAAAGGTAGTACGATTCCTCATTAACAGCAATACTTACAGCAGCACATTGTTGGGAAGCCCTATTAACCACATGCATGCAACATTTACATTATCAGTATATGAGGTCAATACACTATGAATTATAGTAACACACGTTACCATTACAGTACTAAACATAGGTCAGTTTTTAAACCAGAGTGTGATCACAGTTAGAATTGTCCTTGTGATCACATCACACAGATTGGTTCCCAACTAGTAGAGTCTTAGAACTGCCAGCCAACTGAGGTTTTTACAGCATGAACCATCATCTTGCTGTATAAGAATGGTTGATATATCTAGACTGTAACTTGTGTGAAAGTAATGTAAAGGAGTGCAGGTTGATTACAGCCCTGCTGTAAAATTTCCCTCAGTATTGTGATAAGTACAAAATGTGTATGCAATTCTGGCATAGTTGAAATTCAGAAATGCTTAGCAGATGCCTAGGTACAGGAGAAAAAAAAGCCCCACACCACGCACAAGAGGATCCACATGGCCACATTAAAGCATTGAATGTTAACATCTAGGCTGCAAAAGTTATGACACACCCTTCCACATATGCAGCTAGTTTAGGGAAGAGTAAATATGATGTGGGAATTAGAATGCTCTCCAATCCAAAGCAGTAAGGATTTCAATGCACAATAGTAAGTAGGTTACATTGCAACTTACTGCTTGTTTGTTTCAATAATAAAATTAATTTTATCTCCAGTTTCTAGCTGAGCATTTCCATCGACATCTTCTGGGGTGTAGGTTAAATAAAACACCTCCTGATAAAAGAAAAGTCACGTTAATAGCTTCATAAATAAAAACACATCTAGAGTTAGCATAAACTGCAAAACTTAAACCAAACTAGGGGCACCATGTATACAATTATGTGGCTTGGCTACCAACATGACTGTCAACACCATACAAACATGGTGTGAACTAGCCATTAGGGAAAACTCCAGGCAAATTTAAAACCCTTTATCCCAACAAATTAAAAATCATAAAACAAATACAACGAAATGCAGAATACAGTCATAACATGTATAGGATTACTTAGGTAACCTGGAGATATATAGGCAGCCTACAGGAGGACTGCACAGGAAGATCTCAGCCCCACCCAACTCTCCTAGCCCAGTGAGTAGGCATGCAACACAGAAGCTACTATAACAATGGTGTCTTCCTACTAGTTAAGCAGAAGGGCAGGTGTGTGTGAGAATCACAAAACAGGCCAAACAGAATTACAAATTTCACAGGTAAAAAAGTAATTCTTAATTACCCCATTGCGTTCGTAACACACACTCCCTGAGGGACTCTGACCCGGAGCAGCTGGAGACTTGCTCTCCAAATTCTGAGGCACAGCGCAAACAACCTGGGAACAAAAGTAGGCCAATACTAAGAAGATTGCACTATACAGGAAAACAAAAAACACTGAATTATGAAAGTAGTAAAATAAAAGTCACTAGCAACAGGGATTTTTTTTCTATTTCCTTCAAAGTTAAAATAGTGCAATCCAACATAATGTAAGTATGATACAGCACAACACAAAAAAGGCTACTTGTATACAGAAAGATATACTATATCCTAGGTTAACAATCAAAGCATAGTTCCTTGTACTCCATCTTCCTCGATGTACAGTTAAGCACACCGAAAATACCGAACACACACCTATACTGTGCCCTGTGCTGGCAAGCACTTAAAAGCATCACCTGCACATATGCAGTATGAAGTATGAAGTACAGTACTGTTCAAAATTTAGCTAGTGAAGGACAAATGTTTGTGTTCCCTTTAATATATAT
>NW_017308020.1:200763-202312 GCF_000935625.1 Nanorana parkeri
ATATATAGCAATGATTAAGAATTTCGTGTTCAATTAATTGAATTTTTACTTAACCGATTAATTTCGATTATAAACGCACATACAGATCCAACTACGTTGGCCTATACACATACAGCACAGCAATGAAGTAATAAAATGAACTAGGATCACACTAATCCAGCACGTTATTAATCTCATGTGCCCCACTCAATATGACCGCCGCATGAGTGGGGCAACTCAGACTAATAATGTGCTGGATTAGTGTGATCCTAGTTCATTTTATTACTTCATTGCTGTGCTGTATGCCTTGGCTGGCGCTCGTGTAGAAAGTTTCTTGGGCAAACTCACCGGCCCAAGTGGCTCCGTCGGCTAACAAGGGGGGAGGAGTCATGTGACGTCACGGACATCGACGTAACCGGACTCCTCCACCCTTCCCATCGTTAGCCGACGGAGCCACTTGGGGAAGGGGGGAGGAGTCCGGTGACGTCACCGGATCGCCGACGGGACTCCCGGAAGCCGGCGGAGAGGTGAGTGTTTTCATTAGCGATCAAAATAATTTTAAAAATCAAAAAGTTTACGATTAATCGAGAAATTAATCTTTAATGTCCACGGCCCTAATTAGATAGATATATATATCAAAAGGTCAATTAGGAAGATGACATAGTAAAGTATCTTTTTTTTGGAGCCCATTGAGGGACACAAAGTTAATTGGATAATAACACAACTGTAGGCCAGCAAAGGACAATCCTTGCTAGCTATAAGCATGCCTTAGTTCTGTAGGCAATCAGAACTAAAAGCATGATCTTGGGCATCAAGAATATTTTATAGCAAATACAAAAATCCTGTTAAACTTGCTGTGTCCCTAATGGATGAGAAAGTAAACGGTGCAGACATTAAATAAAAAAAAATAAAAAAGCGAGGAGTGGGCAACACAGCAAACAGGGCCACAATGAACAGAAAAAAAAAAAAAATCAGAGCTGTTTAAGAACCTTACACTCAAAGGTGGACCAGGTGGAAGCCTTTAAAATCTGGGAAACAGAGGCCAGATACCAAACAGCTCAATTTTGATAGAAACCTGAACCTTAAGACCATAAGCATGGTCTTTGAGAAATGGTGGAACAAAAAGCTGGTGCACCTTCACAAAGACCATCCGGAATGACGCTGAGTCAGTCTTCCTAAAGGAAGCTGTGGCTGAGAGAAACGCTTTCCCAGCCTGAACTCCATCCATTGAGGAAAATCTTCTGATGAACTGGAGCCAGACAGAGGAACAAATTAACAATGTTCTGGTTGAGGTGAAAGGTTGAAACTACGTAAAAGGAAGTTCAAGGCCTCAACAAATTGTGCAATACCAGAAAGGGTTCTTTGCAAGATATAACCACCAGCTCAGACCCACACCTTGCAGAGGTGAGTGTGACCAGAAAAACACTAAGGGGTTAAGAGTAGAGAGAGGAATATCGCTGATGGTCTCAAAGGGCTTTTTTTTTTTACAAATATTGATGGAACCAAAATGCAAAGCCCTTGGAGGCAAAAGACATGAACATGGGGAGTCACCTGGAACAAAAGGTATTCA
>NW_017308020.1:202331-203701 GCF_000935625.1 Nanorana parkeri
GGGGGGGGGGGGGGAACAAAAAAACAGCAAAACAGTGTATGACACTTAATAGCACAGAGGGCAAAATGCTGGTCCAAACCCAGCTTCAGGAAGGAGAGGATTCATACAATGGATAATTGCCTGGTGTGGAAGCCTCATTTTCCAGGCTGATAGGAGGGGTTATCCTGGGCTTACAATTAGTTTTGTTCATTATCAAGAAATAGATGCAGCATATGAAAGATAGAGTGTAAATGCACAAAAACAGACCCTTGGGATTTTGAAATTATTGAAAGCGTCAAATAAGAGAAACAAACCAAGAAGAAAAAAAGAAGTGAGGACGACAATAAGTAGGTATCCCCATCACCCAATGTAACAAATCGTAAAACCGTTATCTTGAGAGTTTAGTAGCCACTAATATGTAGGATACGAAAAGGGTGTCTCCCTCAATGGGCCGCTGATAACAAAAGGGGGTAGCAAAATAAGGATGAACCACAGTGCAGTGAGAAGGGATTAAAAATGAGAACTATGGGGTAAGTGTTTTTCCCCATGGTTCTCTTTAGGGTCACGGGAGGACATATACCTACCTTCCCCTGTTTGTTCCTCCACTCAGCGCTGGAGGATCAGAGGGGGGGGATAAGATCCCTGCGGGGAGCAGTGACTGACTGTCACCGTCTCCCTGCAGGGAGCGATCGGGAAGTGACCGGATCTTTGCTTGTTTCTGCTCACCCAATCAATAAAGCCAACCTGTGAGCGCTTCTTTGTCACAGGTCGGCTCCAACTAGGAGGGGAAGTGTAAATCACTCACCTCATAGTTCTCCTTTAAGACAAGAGGAAAGAAGAGAATGGAAAAGCAAACAAAGGACAAAAAAATGGGGGCATGCAGTCATGGCCTGCAGTATATAGAGACAGATGTGATTACCTGGCAAGGAGTGTTGTGCTCAGGCCACGCACAGCCCTAAAGCAGTGTGGGGGTAGATCACTTGCACTCCATACAGCATTATAACCATATAGTTCTCACTCGTGGTGCTTGCAGTGATGACACAGATGGTGCTGTGTGGCCTCAAATATATAGAGTAGAAAATCAAAAGCATTCACATGGTTCCAAGTGTGAAATCTTGGTCTGTACCGAACATGTGTCATATGTGTTAAAAAAGACAACGTTTCGGGCACCACACAGGGTCCCTTCATCAGGGTGACAGGGGTCAGTGTCTCCCTGATGAAGGCACCCTGCGTGGCCCCAAAACATTGGCTTTGATGGCGCATACAACCCATGTTCAATAAAGAACAAGAATTCACACTTAGAGTTCTATGATAGTGCCTATGATTTACTAAATACATTGCAGCTCTAAAGCTTAAATGGATTTCTAAATAGCGTTCCAAGATTTAAAAAA
>NW_017308020.1:204308-211404 GCF_000935625.1 Nanorana parkeri
AATGTGTTTTTAAAAAACGTTCCAAAATTTAAAAAAAAAAAAAAAAAAAGCTTTGGCTGAAATAAATTCCTCCTTTTCTGGTCCTGAAGACTCCTCCCCAAAATCCGGGGACATGCAGGGTAGATTGACAATGTGTTTCTGAAAGGCAGCCCCACTTATACTCGCATAATCAGTGATCCTGTGTCTCTCCCCCAGTCATACCCCAGTGATCGCACCTAGCAACTGGCTTCTAGACCCACTACATGATCAACGAAAAGAGTTTGTAACGGGTTAGGCATCTGGAAGGAGGAGAGTTAAACATTTTAACTATGAATCAAAACCCTGAAAGCATCTTATTTGAATTAAAACAAACATTCCAAATGTACATAGAAACACAAACCTGTCCATTAATTCTTTCTTCTGGCAAAATTTCAGTCTTTATCTTTACCAGCTTTACAGCAATTGGCTTGCCAGTACGTCTGTCCGATGAAACCTCAAACTCCACATCATCTGTAGAGAAAGGAGACTTGACGGTCAGAATCACTCACCTTACAAACTTCAAACATAAAATCACATAACATGACTAGTTGCCATACATTTCCAGTCTTTCTGTAAGCCAAGTGAAAGTCAAACACTGCACAAATTGCATTTAAAGATCAGAGAGCACAACCTACATATGAATTAGTTGTAGTTTTATCCTCATATTAACCCCTTCATGACTGAGCTTGTTTTTGGTTTCTGTTCGTAAATGACTGACACACTTTTGACATTTTTGCTGTGTGATTCTTCCACGTCAGTAATATACTTTCTTACAAAGTGCACCCACACATATTATATATTGTTTTTTAGAGGACAGATAGGGCTATATATTTATATCACATATGTGTGTCTAACGCCTCACTTAGGACAAATACAAATTAAAAAAAGAGGAAAAAACGTAAAAAAAAACTTTTTTTCCCAGTTTTGATTTGTAGTATTTTTTTTTAACAAAACCAGCACAGCTAAAAAAAAATGCAATACATACATTCATTTATTTGTCCCTTATTTTTAATTTTTTTACACTTTTCACTATTTTTTTTAATTTATTTACACTTTTCACTTTTTTTATACTGACAAATTTTATTTATTTAATTATATCAGGCAGTCATTGTGAATTAATCTCACTATTACTGCTTGATAAATTAATACATTTTTTTTATTATCAGGCTGCTTCAAACTTCAGAACAGCCGATAATAAGTTAGTGACACTGATCCTGCAGCAGTTCAGGATTCAGCTGTCAGTGAATGTTTCAGAAAACTTAAACATTCTACTTTCAAGAATAGATACATTATGTGTCTAATACATAACATTTTGTATCTATTCTTGAAAGTCAAAAGATAAAAAAAAAAAGCCAGTATAGCTTGAGAGAGATATCTCTCGATCTATACGAGCTGTCAGAATGCCGCAAAAGCAGACATGTGTGTCTGCTTTGCTGTGACTCTCAGACACCCGATATTAAGGTATCGGGTGTCTGAAAAAGGTTAACCCTTTCAGTAATGGATCTCTAGATAGTTAGACATCTATTACTGAAAGGTAACCGCTGATTCTCAGCGGTTAGCAGCCTTCTAGTGCAGCAAATAACGCGTCACGTACAGTGTACGTGACGAGTCATTTGGTCCCTTTGTGGCTGGACGTACAGTGTACGTCTCCCGTCACGAAGGGGTTAATCATATATCCTATCCTGCAAGCTCAAGTCTGACATTAGTAGTCTCTCCACTTAATTAGGAATAAAAACTAAGCCTGGGAATCTACAGGGCATGTGTTAACTGGCCCAAGCAACAACTTAAACATATTAAAGCATGGCGGAATATGAACAGTCCAGAATCCGAACAGAAGAGAACTTGAATCTTGGTTCAGAGGATTAAAAAGAACTGAAATTTAAGGTAATTGTATAGACTTTGCCGTTTGCACAGTTGCAGCACCAAGTTGACCAAAGTCATGACATGTTTTCAAGTATTTAAACCCTGAACAAACAAAAAACCGAATAATCTATTGCAGCTTACCTGTCCTTGGATGAAGTGGCTGCATTAACCACTTGCTGACCAGGGTGATTACACCGCCTTCCTGCCCAGGCCATTTTTAAGTACTGCAGGACTTTGACATTTATTCCATCATGCAATGCTGTACTGAAATTAATTTTATACCATTTTTTGGGGACAGATAGAGCTTTCTTTTGGTGGTATTTAAAAATCACCACTGGAGGTTTTATTTTTTTTACTATAAAACGAAAAAAGTACCGGAAAAAAAAAAAAAAAAAACACCAAACATTTATTACCCAATTTTTTGGTAAAATATAAGACAGGGGTCACATTGGGTAAATAGAATAAAGGAATAATGTCACCAGCACACCAGTTTTTGTTAGTCAATGATCCATTTTAATGGCACATTGCCATCCAATACACAAGCGCTTTCGGGGCCGCAGGGGGTCCCCTTCATCAGGCTCAGAATGTTGACATTGGATTGCAGTAAGGCACACATTACAGTATTGTTTTGTTAAAAAATCTGAGGGTTTAAGGTCACTATTAACAAAAATTTAGCTTAATTGTGTATCACTCACCTGTAGATCCTCAAATCTGTGAATTGGTGCAGACACTGTCCTTCCTTCTGGATGGTGGCTACTTTTGTTTCTCATGGTCCCTGTGTGTGTTGTAAAGTAGCCACCGCTCCAAGCTCACTACTATGGACTACAATCCCATGTTTAGTTTACTCATTTGTTTGAAATAATAGTCCATCATGGGAACGAGCTTGGCGCGGTGACTACTTTACAACATACAGGAACTATGGTGAACAAAAGTAGTCAACCCCGAAAGGAAGGACAGTGTCAACGCCAATTCAGAGATGATTTGAGGATCTACAGCTGAGTGATACACAAATAAGATACATTAATAGCTAGGGTACTTGAATACATTAAGATTTAACTCCCGAGTTAATGTAATTTTAATGCCGTTTGTGCAACAAAATCAGCATTGGTGTACATGTTTGAGTGAGGAATAGCTCTCTCTGTGGGTTGAGTGAGGAAAGCCAGCCGGCAGCTTCCTGGATCTGAGCGGGCATATTTAAATGTCCCGCCAGCCACGTCCACTCGCGCACGGGAACCTGCCAAAATTGCAGCGATGCTCGTTTACATACAAAAAATCTGCCGACTCTCGCTTGTATAACTTGCCGTTCTGTGCGACCGCCCCCCTCCCGCTGGTCCCGAGCTCCGCTGTGCGCCCTGGACCAGCATGGTGGCTTTGTGACAGGGGATCAGAGGGAGATCGGTAAACAATCGCCTTCCGATCCCTTCTCCAGTGTCAGAATGTGGAAGTGATGTATTTTACATAATTTCCGCGTTCTGTTGTCACTCTCTAGCTTCAGATACCGGAGAGATATCTCTGCTTCATCAGCTTCTTTGGGGGTCCCTAGGTGACATTGGGGGTCTTGGAGACCCGTCACATCCAATTCATTATCACATAGGGTGCGCGCAATTTAAAGCTTTACATGTTTGGTGTCTATTTACCCGACGTCTTTTATATTTTACAAAAAAATAAGGTAATAAATTGTATAACAATGTAAAAAATTCTAAATTTCAGTAAAAAAATAAAACCCCCAGTGGTGATTAAATACCACCACAAGAAAGCTCTGTCCCCCCAAAAAAAAATGGTACAAAATTCATTTCAGTACAGTGTTGTATGACAGAATAAATGTCAAAGTACTGCAGCGGTGAATATTGAAAATGGCCTGGCCAGGAAGGGGGTGTAAACACCTGGTCTTCAAGTGGTTAAAGATTGGTCCGGCAGATGGCCAGAACGCACTGGATCACATTGCGGCCGGCTCACTTTGTTATGGGGAGGGAGGGGGCGTGACGGTGCAGTGAAGCGCAGCCACGCCCTACGGCCGCAATGTGAACTGCCAAACGGGAACACACATCAATGCCTGCTGCCCGGTCAGAAAAAAAATGCTGCAAGCACTTTTTTTTTCTGACTGGAATGCAAGTATTGAAGTGCCACGCGTTGCCATGAGGCCAATCGCATTGCTGCGATGCCATTCACCTCAATGCATCGCCACACCTCCTGCTGCCCCACAACAAAGTGAGCTGGCAGCAATGTAATCCAGTGCATTCCGGCCAGAACGCACTGTGGCTGATGTGAACTAGTGGAGACCCTGTTAGGTTGCTGTGTTTTTCACACCCTCAGTTAGACTGCTTTTTGAGGTGAAAGACCACTTGTGCCCCTCAAGCCTCAATGGACAAGAAAGATAATTCTTTACGTGCCAAAATCCTTAATGAGCTAAAAGAAAAGGATTTTGTCACATAAAAAATATTATCTTTCTTGTCCATTGAGGCTTGAGGGGCACGAGTGGTCTTTTTACCTCAAAAAGCAGTCTGAGGGTGTAAAACACAGCAACCTAATAGGGCAAAACGAAAAAAAAAAAAAACACACACCACACAACTGGCGACAGCCTGCAGCTCAAAGGGTCGACTGAAGGACCTTGCGCACAAAGCTGGCATCAGATTCAAACTGAACACGCACCTGGTAGACCCCAGGGAACATGTGAATATGTGAGACTTGGAAATCTGAGCCCACTGACTACTAGATCTGCGAGTGCTTCTAAGGCTTGTTAAGTGCGCCTTGGCAAGGAAAGGGCCTACCCACAGACTGAGTCAGAGACAGGGTGAAAGCTGAGGCAATACCAAAACAGTTTTAGACTTGAAAAGGTGCTCTGTGGATAACTTGTTACTAGAGCAAAAAGCCTGGAAAGTGCCTCTCATGGAACCAAAAGCTCACATGCAGGCCAGCCCAGCTATGTCCAGTCACACCACTCCAACAGCTAAGCTGAGGACAAGCCATGCCGGACAGCTGCATTCATACAAACTAGCAAAGGCTTGATGAAATGTGAATGTTACATAGTATTTGAGGTTGAATAAAGACAGGTCCATAAAGTTCAACCTTTGTGTGTCTGTGGGCATCTGTGCGTGCTTGTGTGTATACACGAGTCCCTGTGTGGTCTTAGTTTTTAAGAGTACCTGTACCCCTGTAGGTTATGGTCTCTTAGGACGGTATCTAATTGATTTTTGAATGATTCAATAGTCTCTGCTGATACCACTGCTGGTGGCAGAGAGTCCCAAAGTTTAACCACTGACTGAAAAGAAGCCCCTACGCCCTTTCTGATGAAATCTTTTCTTCACCAATTTTAAGTGGTGGCCTCTAGTCTTTTTCTAAAGGGAGTTTACAGTAAAAAGTTTATTGCCGACGCCTTCTCCACTAAACATTTTGCACATAAAAATCATGTCCCCCTTAACCACTTGAAGACCAGGTGTTTAGACCCCTTCCTGGCCAGGCCATTTTTCAGTATTCAGCGCTGCGGTACTTTGACATTTATTCCGTCATGAAATTAATTTTATACAATTGTTTGGGGTGGGGACAGATAGAGCTTTCTTTTGGTGGTATTTAATCACCACTGGGGTTTTTATTTTTTATTTTACTATATTAAAGGAAAAATTATTGAAAATTTTGGAAAAAAAAAAAGTTTTCCATTATATTAGGAAACAATGATTATCCATATTTCTGGTAAAATATAAAAGATAGGGGTCACGTCGGGTAAATAGCCACCAAACATGTCAAGCTTTACAATTGCGCGCACCCGCGAAAATCGCAAAAAACTACCATACCCAAAATTGACAATAGGTGGCGCTCATCAGTTTAGTGTTATCAGTGATTGATGGCCCTAAAATTATTACGACATTTGCGAAGATATGTAACATGTGTGGCGTAATGGGCGCAAACTTTATTTTTGTTTTTTACTTTATTGCCATCACATAGGGGGCTAAGAAAACCCCCCTATGTGATAGCAAAAGATGTGACAGGTCCTCTTTATGGAGACATCAGGGGTCTCCAAGACCCCTAATGTCACCTAGGACCCCCCTGATGAAGCAGAGATCTGCTTCATCAGCTTCTCTCCAGCATCTGAACCTGGAGAGTGACAAAAGAATGCGGTAGTGATGTAATATACATCAGTTCCGCATTCTGACAGCGGAGAGGGGACCGCTTTTATACTAACAGGCATTGCAGTCCGTTTTCAAATATCGGGCATTTCCTGCGCGTGTGAGGGGGTGGCTGAGCGGATGTCTAAAGACGCCCACTCAAATCTAGAGAGCTCCTGGCCGGCCGTTTTTTTACAACGGCCGGCAACTGGTTAATCTTCTCACTTCCAACGTGAACAAATTTAGCAACCTGTCAAACTCTCATAAGCCTTGATCCTCCAGCACCTTAATTAGTTCCGTTGCCCTCCTCTGGACTCTCTCTCTAGCTAAAGGACATCGTTTCTGTGGACTGGTGACCAAAATTAAAGCACATACTCAAGATGTGGCCGAACCAGTGATCTACAAAGTGGCAAAATGATAGCGGTCTCAACAGTACATTCCCTTTTAGTAGACGACAGTACTCTGCAAGCTTTGTTTGCCACAGCCTGGCATTGCATGCTGTTATTCAATCTGTGGTCAGTCTACTATGAACCCCCACCCCCCCCCGTTTCTAACTTACCTAGTAGAGTACCCGTTAATGTGTATTCCGTTTGCCTATTTTTGACCTCAAAATGTAGTACTTACATTAAACCTAGTCTGTTATATAGTTGCCCACTCCCCTATTGTATTCAGGTCCTCCTGTAATGTTATATTATACATGCTAGCAAAAAATAGGTCTAAACAGCAAAGCTGAAAGACATTTATCCTCCTAAGATACTACTAAAAAAGCTGAGGCATGCTGTTCGTAAGAGGAGATTTCCTTGGCTAGCCTACAGTTTGCTCAGTGTGTCAGTGTCCAATACCTCTGTAGACAGCAGTATAACAAAGACAAAAGACTTCCTGTGTCCCTCACTGGACAAAAAACAAAATACTAACTGCTCCGGTCTATAAGGGTTGAACAGGTGCAAGAAAAAAAAAAAAGGGTCAACCAAACTGAACTTCAATTCTCCCATGCCTAGACATTTAGACCCACAGCCATCTACGTTACCAACCGACCCTCATTATAACCCCTCCTTCTGCATAAAATCGTTTTTTTGCTAGTGTTCTTATGTGATGGAGGACACCTCTCCTGTTTA
>NW_017308020.1:211599-225183 GCF_000935625.1 Nanorana parkeri
GGGTCGGGGGCTGGTGGGTGCTTAGGACCGTGATCAGCAGAGAGTAAATTAGGGACACAGAATGCCAAAGAGGACCCATGTGAGAATTTGAGATTTCAAAGCCTGTTGAACTGTGAACAAGGCAGGAGCATGTAGAGAAAAAAGGTGCAACTGCAACACAGTCCAGAATTGTGATTGGAAGGGGCCCTCCAAATATGTCAAATTGCATATTGATGACCAGTACATGTTCTCGCAGAAATGTGAAGCCCGCTACTTACCTCCTGACTGAAGGATTGTAAAAGGCTGTTTCAAGTAGCCTTGAAAGAGTCAAGAAAAAAAAATTCTCTTAACGTTTACTTGGCCTGTAGGGTTAAAAACTAAACCAAAAAATCAGCATAGAATTGCCCAAGCCAATGTATTGAAGCAGAAGTAAAAAATGACAAGGGGACGTGATCAAAGGCCTTCCCCTGCATCTGTTGTCAGCAGGAGGCAGGAAGAGTAAGCATAAAAGGACCAGATTCAGGTACCTTATACAGGTGAATAATGGAGGGAATATGTGGGAGTAATAGTGCCAGGATTTTGGTGAAAAGCTTTAGGTCTACGTTCAAGCAGTTTATTTTTTTTTTACCCGGCCATTAACATATCTAACAAAACACTCAACGTACATTTAACAGACCGAAAGGGTGTAAGTTCATTTCTAGGGTTTACATATAAGGGAACAGAATAAAGAGGTAAAAGGTCTATAGCACCCATTAAAGCTACAGTAAAATGTATAAAAAAGGTTTATAAAAACAGCTTGCCCCCTCGCTAACCATTTCTTACCTCCTACTTTAAGTTCTTGCAAGTTTCCATTGTATTGTGAGCAGTGGAAGAAGAGTCTGGCCTGACGTTCTGAACATTGAATAAATCCATAGGATGTAAGCAATTTTTCAATTATGCCAGTTTCCCGCAAAGCTGAAGTACCATTTGGGTACCCATTATGTCCATTGTTGTGGAGAAGATTTGGGTCAAAGCTCATCTAGTTTAAAAAGATAAATATAGTTATACATATTTGTCTACAGTATTTAAGGGTTAAAAGAAAATCCCAAACGGCAAACCCCTATTCTAAAACAGCACAACAACAGCTCACAAAAAAAAGGCACAATACCAGCTTGTAACAAAAGCAAAAACGTGAAATTATGATTTGCAAAAGCATATTGCGGAAATAAGTGGTAAACACAAAAAGCAATGTTCGAAAAGAAATAAGGGGGTGAAAAGTGTAAGAGTGACTAGTAAATATACAAGGAACAGCGTCAAGATCTCTGCTTTGAGTAAGGCAATACAAGGTTTTTACCCCCGAACTGATTATTGGCATTCTAATTTTCTATTTTGAAGGAAACCCAACCGGTTTTGCCCAAATCCATATTCTAAAAGTCAGGATCTACATAGAAGCCAAGACAAGCCGGACAGGAGTTTCTGGTCTTCATAAAAGAAATGCAAAAAGATTACATACCAACTACATCAGACAACCCAGGACTAATTAAAACTACAAAACATGATTTGTCTTCTCGGTAAAAACGGTTTCTCTGAGTACAACACAGGACACAGAGTTTAATCTTGAATGGATGCATTATGAAGCCACCTTCAGGTGATTAGCAACTTGCAAAACCAATGCAGTTAGGTCTCTGTGTAACCCCTCCCACTTTCAGCCTGCCTCAGTTTAGTCAAAAGCAGTACAAAGGCAGAAGCCAGAGTGTAGGGTCCTGTGTAGCACTCCAAGAAACTGACCTAACAGTTAAGATAAAACCCTATTTTCTTCATCAAAAAACACAGGAAGTGAAATCCTAAACAGATGAGACGTCCATAATCAGTCTCAAAACAGCTAACAGAACCATGAACACAACAACCCCAACAGGTATCTCAATTCACCTGAATATTTTAGCATGCAAAGCTAGAATCTTGGCAGAGGCCTGAACGATCACATGGTAAAATTTAGTAAAAGTTATGAACAGAGGACCAAATGTCCGGCAGATTCGGGAAACCGACGCCTGACGCTGGTAAGCCACACTACCCTTTACACAGGTTGATATGCTGCTTCCAAGGGTGGCACCAATAAAGGGATGCCACCCTAAGACAGGAAGCGTGTTACTGGCAGGATGACTAGGTGAAAAAAAGGAAAAACTAAATAAAAAAAATACCAGTACAAAAATCACATGGTATGGGAAGTCACATGTTGCCCAGATCTCCTTGCATGGGGGAAAGGGGATGTGAAGCTGGAGAGGGCAGTTTACACTAAACTTTGATCATTCCCCATTAAACATCCGGGTTATTTCAAAGCAAGTTAGTCATGCAACACTGCCCATCACTAAATCCTGATGAGTACCAAAATTGGAAACCTTTCCACTGCATGGCAAAAGATTAAAAAAACACACACACAAGAATAAGCTTAGTGTGTTATGAACAATCCATGCACACATTTACCAACTCGGCAAAGTCATGCTGTGTGCTTATACATGACCTGACTTACAGATCTTTGGTACAAAGGGGTCCTCTTCTGCTTTTTAGACCCACATGAATTGGATGTATGAGTAACAGGGATTGCAGCAGATGGGGTGAGGGGTTCTGATGACAGAGTATAGATTTTCTCCATCACATAGAGCTGTGATAAACAGTCACATATGTATATGAGAAGACGGCACCATTTTAATGCTACCCTACTCAAAGTGTTTATACACTATAACCCGCTACACCAACTAAAACGTGACAATACTTTAACCACCTCCCGTCCGCAGCCGTTGGTAGACGGCCGGACGGGAGTCTTGTAGGGAGCCTGCGGCCATTCCCACAATCTTCCCAAATGCTAGTTCTAGGTCAGTCAAAAGGCAATTGACCTGGACTAGCCTGCAGCACACAAGTCTAGGAATGACTGCTTCTATCCGAGCCTACTCACATTGCTTCATGGCAGACATATTAAAAAGAACTATGGGGTCAGTGTTTTTCCCCATAGTTCTCCTTAGGGTAACGGGAGGACACAAACTAGCGTCCTCCCGTTACCCTAAGCTCAGTATACCGCGAGCTGTAGCTCGCGGTATACTGAGACGCCGCAGCGGATCCCGACTTAGATGACGGGATCCGCCCAGCTGCGTGAGTGACAGCTGGCTCTGCCTATCTAGAGGCAGAGCCAGCTATACCCGCCCCTCCCCCATCCGTTCCGCCAGTCAGCGCTGGCAGATCGGAGCGGGGAATCCAGCCCCTACCCCTGTCACGGCAGAGAGCCGTGACAGGATAGAGAGGTGAGCGAACCCGGTATCTGTTCGCTTACCTCCCGATCTACTGAGCCGACCTGTGACAGTCTCATTGTCACAGGTCGGCTAGAACTATGAGGTGAGTGAAAAGCACTCACCTCATAGTTCTCCTTTAAGAAAAGTATAGTTACATTTACTTGTTACAGACCGCTTCGCTAACAACAACAAAAGGTGTTCCATCCTGCCAGATGAACACTTAAAAGGCCAATTTATAGGAGACAGTCATTGCAGCGCTTAGAGGAGGGGTCAAGAAACAGGTTTCCTCTTCCAGACTTTTTTCTTCTCCCATTTCCTACATGACAATGGTCACCAGGACAAAAAGGGAGGATGCCTCTACCCCAACAGGGGCAGCAATAAAAGTTTTGTCTATACATATATTTTAAAACAGCTACAAATCCATTTTAGATTATAATCTGAATAAGACTGTACAATGCCACAATGTAGGGCAAGGGCCTACATAAACATTGAATCCATTTGATATCCAATCAGGTAGGTCCTTGTCTGACAAATTAATGTAAATCCAAAAGGACATTGTACAATCAAGCTTTAACACTTTAGGCAACAATGACTATTACAGTAGTAAAAACAGTAATTTGTTTACATCTTTGAATATGACTGTAGAGAATAAAAATGTACATAGTCCTCAGTTTTCTTGTCCTCTGTGTTCTGGTAAACAGGGTTCTAGGTGGTGGAAATCAAACCCATGTATGTATGTATGTATGTATGTATGTATGTATGTATGTATGTATGTATGTATGTATGTATGTATGTATGTATGTATGTATGTATGTATGTATGTATGTATGTATTACTGCCATAAATATGCATAAAAATAGAGAGTAATAATTTGTCTGTGTAAAGTTTCTTCAGCTGCAGCATAGCTAGACAGCAAGACATTTTCTGCAGTCAACATATTCTACGATGGTATAAAAACTGTAAAGATAAATGTTAAAAACGATTCCTATGTTTTTAATCTCCTGCCGTCCGCACGTTGAAAAAACGGACGGCGAACTCGCATGTGTTGGTTGCCGTCCCCAGACGGGCAGGAAAAACCCGTCTGTTCTGCACAGCCGTTAACGGCTGTTTCACACACAACCGATCGCCCGTCCCCCTCACGTGCCGCCGCCCCCCCCTCCTGACCCCCTCACCTTCAATCCCGGGATCCGCTAGCCCATCTGTGGCCCGGGAGGGCGTCAGGAGGTAAGATGGGAGGGGAAGCAGCATCTTCCTGCTTGCTGATCTCCCTCCGTACTGTGAATGTGGAAGTGATGTGTATTACATCACTTCCGCAATCACCTGTCAGTCATCTGGCTGCTATAGCCAGAGAAAAGAAACTGATGAAGCAGATCTCTGCGTCATCAGCTTCTTTTGGGGTCCCCAGGTGACATTAGGGGTCCAAGACCCCTGTCACCATAAAGAGGACCTGTCAGTGTGCCTTTGCTATTATATAGGGGGATAGAGATCTCTATATAGAGATATATATCCCCCCGTTTACGCACATATAAAACGTAAATGTCAGCGCGCGAAAACGACAATTGCGCTACACATGTTACATATAGCCACAAACGTCACAGTGAGAGCAATCATTTTAGCGTCATCACTGATAACACTAAACTGATGAGCGGTAAAAGCTTTTAAAGCGTCGCCTATGGCCAATTTTGGGTAATGTATGAGGTTTCGCGCGTGCGGGCTTGACATGTTTGGGGTCTTTTTACCCGACGTGACACCATCTCTTATATTTTAACAAAAAAATTGGGTAATAATAAATGTTTCATAATTTAATATAGTGGAAACTTTAATTCTGTAATTTTTCCTTAATATAGTAAAAAACAAAAACCCCAGTGGTGATTAAATACCACCAAAAGAAAGCTCTACCTGTCCCCCCAAAAAAAGTATAACATTCAATTTCAGTACAGCGTTACATGACGGAATAAATGTCAGTCAAAGTACCGCAGCGCTGAATACTGAAAAATGGCCTGGATGGGAAGGGGGGGTTTATCACCGCGGACTTCAAGCGGTTAACATGCATCCATCTTATCAAAGCAGAGATTCTCTGATACCACACACCTACACTGTTTTTAGTGTTTTAAGAATCTTACTAGGTTTACAAAGTTCATGGTTGTGTTTCTTGATGTGCAGTGTTTAGTAGTTTTTCCTGTAACTACTTGTTTTAGGTTTTTTCGAAGTATAGCAAAAAAAAAAAAAGGCAGAACTTCACACCTAGGTAACATTTTTGTGCACTTCTTGCACGCTTTTACATGCATAAATCAGATCACATGTTTTTGTGATCAGATTATAACTCATTGATGTGAATGAGCAAACAAGCTTAACCCCTTCATGACTGAGCTTGTTTTTAGTTTGTTCGTAAATGACTGACAACGCAAAAAAACACGTTAAGCATTTGCATAGAAATTAATTGGATTTTTGGGGGCCATTTTTGGAGCAGAAAAAGCACTACAAAACACTGTAAACCAGGCCTTAAGCGGGAGCGGGTGGGGTTGGGGTGCTAGTGACAACTGTAAAAGTTGTGGATTCCCATGCCCAGCAAAAGGGTGAACCACCCCAGCACAGACAATTAAAACCAGACAGGTTCTAAGCCTTCTCTGCGCTGTTCTGTCTAGAGGTAGACATTTTAAAATATTACCAAGGGATACAACAAATTCTCATACTGCCTTCTATGAATCAGGCCATGTAGACTTATAGCCCTAGCAATCACAAACAGTTGGGATTGCTAGAGGTCTTATTTTGTAATGAGCAGTTGGGAGTGCTAGAAGTATTTTGAACATTCAGCAAGCACTACCTTTCCTCCAAAAGGAAAAAAACACTCCCTGCACTCCACATACAGTACTAAGAAAAAAAAAAAAAAGACAGCCAGTCGCAACACTACAGCAGTCTAGAGCAGAACAAGCACCATCTGCCCCTAAAAAAATCCACCTATGTACAGCCACAAATACTTCATTCATTTGTTTAATTCTCTACCAGATAGCGATTACACAATACAGCACACTATCACCAAAACTGCACGGTAAACAGGTGGAATGGATAAACAGTATATACACAATAGAAACAAGAACATTTTGAGGGAAAGTAGGGTTAAAATTAGACTGCACTATATTCTAACGGAAAACCACAAAATTCTGCTATTAAAAAGTTTAAGAGTGAATAATGGCATTTCAAAGAAACTGAAACATGCAAATTACTAATGGAGGAAAAAATAAAAAATAAAAATACTTAAAAAAAAAGAACCTAGATTGCAAGTTTGATATATGCAATGCAAAATAAATGAAATACTAATGCGATGGGAATGAAAAAAACAAAAACCTTTAGTTACCGTATGTCACTGTGGCATGTACCACAGTTTCCATGGGCTAAAGTGAGGGATAGATTATTAAACTAATACCGTGAAATAACTTACTGATCGGCCATAAGGTGATAAAGTCAGTCCGACAGGAGATGCATTGCCCAGGTTGGCACTAACGTATGCAGTAGGGGGAGAAGACGGCATGGAAAATTCAACAAATTCTTTCCAGGTGCTTGCCATATTCCTATTCCTGATTCAACTTAATTTTATAATGCTGCATATAACAAAATCAAACAAGACAACCTGATCAATTCACATGCAGCTGTAAATGAGAAAAGCTCGCAAGATGGAAGCTCTAGGGCAGTGGTGGCGAACCTTGGCACTCCAGCTGTTTTGGAACTACAAGTCCCATGAGCCATTGCAAGGCTCCGACAGCCACAGTCATAACTCCCAGAGGCAGATGCATGTTGGGATTTGTAGTTTTGGCACAGCTGGAGTGCCAAGGTTTGCCACCACTGCTCTAGGGTATGTAAACAGGTTAGGGATCAGGACTATGGACAATGAAATGCCAATTTATTTAACTCACTGTTATGAAGGGACACAGGATGGAAGATGGGCAGCAACACAGGAAAGACAAGAATACAAAGAGTCACAACTCCTACAAAAGCACTATACTCCAGCAAAATGAAAACAAAATTCAAGCAATACATATCCAAGCACACATACACCGCATCTTACAAAAAAAAAAAAAAAAACTCACTCCACACAAGTTATCGTACCATTCAAAAAGCATGTTTAACATGCGCAGTAGACAAGACAACTAGACAGCAGTCCAAAACGATTGGTCTGTAAAATTAGTGCTGCACAAAGCTTTGATATGCATATTACAACTGTGTTCCATCAAAAATACTGCTACATACAAAGCTTGATCCCTAAAACAAAAAAGTCTCAGTTGTACGAAGATGTCCTGCATAAGAAAAAGTTAGTGAACCATGCATTTGTTCTTTAACTATTTCCATTTCATATTGTTTTCCACACCCTCTTTTACTAGAAGAGTTACTTGTATATTTGTCCAAAACATTATCTATACAAGACTGATTATACTCTGTCCTGCTACCCGTTTCTCCTAAAGATGGCCATTTACTGGTAGAATCCCTGTGAATCATATGAAATTCTAACAAAGGCCAGAATTGACTTCTTGAAGGAGCCAGGTCAAAAATTGATAGACAAACAGTGAATACAGCCAATCATCTGAAGTTGCAGGACAGACTGCAGCTGTTCAGCATTGATGGAGGAATGAGTCAGATTTCTTTAGTTTGGGCTGCACGAAATTAATGTATGTCAAGCTTAACTATTCTCTGGTCCATCACTGCAACCACAGCATGCCTCTTAGGCATCGGACACTCTTTTAAAGTGTTGAATGCCTACGCCATGTGCTGGTTCCTTCCTCTGACCCTTTGCATTAATCCATGCCTTAATAGTAACAGGGGCAGGGGTGAATGGGAGAGGGACAAAAGAAAACCGCACACAGTGGGGGGATACAGGAATCCAACACTGACAGAAGTGGAGGAATTCCCAAAAGAAGCTTTCCAAGGCCACATTGCTGGAACTAAGGAGAGGAAGAAGAAATAGAATGCTGGAAATGAGGTTAATCTGTCCTCAACTGCAGGGAGCTTCAAGACTAACATTTAGAAACCCAATAAAAAAGTCTACCTAAAGATTTTGTGGCACAGGCCAAGTAAAGCCCTTTAGCAGCTCAAGTTGTATTCTATGTGCTCCTAAAGATTCTAAGCAGGGATCATGAGCACATTGTTATGTTTGGTCAAAATGGAGTATGGCAGAACAGCCAAGGAAAAAATCCAGTGGTCATTAGCAGTAAAAGTAAACAGATGTTCAGCAAGCACATTGCAGCAATGCCATATTTTAGTTGTGAAAATAGTATTGAGTGACCAGCTTTATAGATCCAGATCTGGCCAAAGGATTGAATCAGGATTTTTTTTTCTTCAATTAGAGAGGTCAGAACACTATCAACAGTTACCATCCAACGCAGTACAGTAATGCTATAAAGCAGACACCAAAGATATTAGAGAATAGTGGAAAGATTCGGTCCCAGAGGCGTCTGCACATAGCTGCAGCAGTCTCAATCCTCTTGTTACAGTCAAATCCCTAGCCATTCTAACAGGCAAACCTCAGAGTGCCCTTTCCTGCCTCCTACCATTTCTATTGGCCATTGAAGCAGCCTATCATTGTAGTAAATCAATGGAATGTGGGCGTTACACGTACCCGATACAAGCTCCAACACGACTTTATGCTTGATGTGTCCAAGCTTTGACCATCACTTAACAGCCCAGCATGGGAAGCTGCCGAGGTACATGCAGGCTCTATAAAGCAGTTTTTTTTTTGGTTTTTTTAAGAGGGGGGAGGGATCTTTCAGAGTACTGACAACTAACCCATTTACATTATCAAATGTTTTTAAGTGTCACTTGACTGTAAAAACACAGGATCAGATAAACAGTAAGGCACACCTAACAAAACTCGCTTTGAATCACCTTCTGCTGACTGTCTACTGCGCACTTGTCTTTTGTAAAATGAAAAAAATTGTATTCCACAATGCAAAAAGAAAAAAAAAAAACACCACTCTTTAAAGAATGAATTGAATCCATTAGAAAAATCTTAATATAGATTGAGGCAGATGGCTATAAAGATATGGGAAGCAGAGTGGTAATTGGTAGGCATTTTCTTACCTGAAATTAAAAATCATAACCTCTCCTCTACAAGTTTGCAGCCAAATAGCACAGTAACAAAAAGCATAGCAGTCACAACTACCGTATTAATTCAAATCCTACCACCTACAAATACTTTTAGTGATATTCCAGAGTGTCCCAAAACATGGGCCACTCCACCCAAGAATGTTTTCCTCTAGGTCTGGTCAGAGCTTTTTGTCTACACCTGACAAGATTCCATTGACAGGAATAGATTCGAGTGATGATACGATAAAAGGGAACTAAAAAGCACAAGGCATGAAATAAGGTTTATGGGCTTGAAGTATGGGAGACAGCCTTCAGTTCAAAAAGCTATATTGATGCACACAATTATGGCCTTTTAAGTTTTAGGCCATAAAAGAAAAACTTCAAGTGAAAGCTGCCAATTATATTTTTGCTTGTATAAAAAAGGAAATTATGCTTTTTGTGAGCCCAAGAGAGAATTGTTACCAGGCAGTAATTGCTAAACTGCCAGCCTGATTTTTCAGTGAGTGATGATTGGCCAAGTAGGCAACCGAAAGATCTGTGCTACAGCCAGAAGCTTTTCTGGAGGAAGCAAGCAAGGGCAACAAGTTTTTAATGCTACAGATTTACTGGGCCACATCATAAAATCATCTTACCAAAGTATTCGATTTTAAAACTTCCAAACTGTTACTTTACAGGTCTGCATCTGAAATACTGCATTCAGTTTTGTGGTTCCCATCTGCAACTTCCCATGCATCTGCCATTCAGTGACCAAAACTTTTTTATCACTGTATTTGACTTTCAGAAAACAAAAACCACATGAAGAAAAAAAAAAGAAAAAAAGGACTGAAAACAAATAATTTCTCAAAGGCCCTCCTGATTTACTACAGAGATAGTACCAATTCAAAAGCATTTTGCAACACTACATTTCAACTTTTACAATCCAAAGAAAGGTTAGGATAAATAAGCTAAAGTTATTAGGTATGCAACCAAGTTGTGAGCTTGCAATGAAGTCTGGGTACAGTTATTAAGACTTAAAACCCACCTTCTTGAAATACCAGGTATTGCACTTTCAGTAGTATTTACCAATTCTTGCGGCCAGCAGATGCTTCAAAAAGGTTGTCAGTTGCTAGTATTTAAAAAGAGACAGTGAGAAAATGATCTATCGAGCTAAGAAAGACAACTCCCGCTGCACAATGCAAAAGCAGAGTACAGCGCTGAGAATAAAACAAAGACTAATAGCAGCGTTGGGAAGTGCTCTTGTGTAGCTGTTAGGTAGGCACAAACTTCTTGTTTCAGATCAAGCGTTGTGTCTTCAGCGCAAGTTCTTTGGTGTTATTAGTTACGATTGTGGCAGATGTTCCTTGACTGATCTGAACTTGAAGCAGCGGTTTCAGGTGGTAGTTTCTGTTCTGTTACACTTCATACTACAAAAAGAAAAGAGATACATAATGTCATTTAAAAAAAAAAAAAAATTACAGCAGAACAAATTATAAAAACTGCTGAAATCACAATATTTTTTCCTCCATGCATAAATAACATATTGCCATAGTTGAAGGCTAAGCTTCTAACACCGACAGTACAGGAAAAAAAAAAAAAGAATGTTGTCTGGGGAAGGAGGAGGGTGGCCCCTTATACACCTTGCAGTGCAATAGCGACACCCAGGGGTGTGGAAGTCCTATCGCCCGACAGCCGGTACATGCAGTTTCGGGCACATTTTTTTTTTGTACATTTAGCCCTGCTCCGGACAAGCAGAGCTAAATGTACAGCGTGGAGCCGCCGCTAGTTTTTATACAAGTGATCTAATAAGATCACTTTAATCAATTGAGCAGCGGCGATCGTGTCCGGGCTCCCCCACCCCCGCGGTTTTCAGGGTCACCCGCTCCTCTGTCCATTCTTCTTCTGTTCTGTGTGATCACTGAGACCGAAGCGCTGTAATCACAGCGTCACCTATCTCAGCTGTCGGAAACTGCACAGAACATCTGTTCTGTGTTGGAGGGCAGGTTCCATAAAGAGAACCTGTCACCTCCAAACTATCACATAGGGGCTGATGTGATAGGAATAAAATGAAGTGGGGGGGGTACAAAATACTACATAAAAATAAGTGATAAAGTAAAAAATTTAAACCAACCCCGCATGCAAATAAACGCACATCTAGGACATTGTGTGCGTTGAGTGCTGCTGCCATTTCACTGTTGGCCATATTGTGGTAGCCAAGCAGCCGAACTCTCTAAAAAGGTGCCCATACACGTTACGATTATCGGACGAAACTTTTCGTCCAATGATCGAACCGTCGTACGATTTTCGTACGACGGCCCCATCCTGCCCCGATTATCGAAAGGTTCAATCAGCGGTAGTTAAAAAAAACACCTGGACGACTTGCGGTAATTGACCACAATTATTTTCATTTGCGGTTGTGCAGTGTTAATCGTACGACATTTGACGGACGGAAACGCCACCAACCATGTGAACATCGTACGATCGACCAAAGTTTTCAAACATGCTTGACCGTCAAAAGTCATACGATTGTACAGTACTATCGGTCGGGCACTCTATTCACACGTTACGATTGTCGTACAAAAAGTCGATCGCATACGATTATCGTAAGGTGTATGGGCACCTTTTCACTAACAATGTGCATTAAAGGGTAAGTTCACTGACCCAGGTAATATGGGAAAATGTAGCCCAATCAAATCTGGCCCGGTGTCTCCCAAACCCCCCAACTCATCACTGCATGAGGCCGCAGCTAATGTGACAGTATTGACAGCCACGGCTGCACTTCACCGACTGAGGCAAGTCCTTCCAGCATATGAGAAAAGCAAACTTGGCTCAGTCTCTAGTGCAACGTTGGCTGCCAATACAGTCACATTAAATGCTACATTTTCATGCAGTGCCAACTTTACCCAATCATAGTCCCAACATTTAAGTTTCCATCTTCCCATCAGCAATAGCTATAACAGCATGTTGGGGAAAACCCCATGCCCAAATGCTTGTCCCTCTTCTCGATCTGAAATTTGTCAGCTCCCAGACCATGACTTGTCCACATTGTGAAATACAAGCACAGCTACCACAATGCAAGCAAGCCACAGAGTATGGAGGGGCGATGGAGTCCCTTTAGCCAACGGGATTTTTGTTATACTAACCCCCCAGCCACAACCTCCTCTACTCCAATTAAAATAATAATAGTTTTACATGGGACCAGTCAACACTTGTTTTCTGTTATATATGGTTTAAAGTTGTTCTACTGGTAAAGTAATAGTATGTTCTATATTTTAATTGTTAACCACTTGAAGTCCGCAGTGTTAAACCCCCTTCCTGTCCAGGCCATTTTTCAGTATTCAGGCTGCAGTACTTTGACTGGCATTTATTCCGTCACGCAACGCTGTACTGAAATGAATTTACCACCATTTTTTGGGGACAGATTGAGCTTTCTTTTGGTGGTATTTAACCCTGGGGTTTTTCTTTCTATAGTAAAAAAAAAAAAAAAAAAAAAACTGTTTTCCCCTATATTAAATTATAAAAAACATTTACCATTACCCAATTTTGTGGTAAAATATAAAAGACAGGGTCACGTCAGGTAAAAAGACACCAAAACTGTCAAGCCTTAAAAAAACTACAATACTAAAAATTGGCCATAGGCGACGCTTTAAAAGCTTTTACCGCTCAGTTTAGTGTTATCAGTGATTGTTGGCCCTAGAAGTATCTCTCTCTCGTTCTCACAGACGTTCGCGGCGATATGTAATACGTGTAGCGCAATTGTTGTTTCCGTGCGCTGGCGCATCTGACACATTTACATTTATATGTGTGTAAACTTATTATGTGACTTATTTTTTTATTTTGTTTTACATTTAATGTTATTGCCATCACATTGGGGGATATGATAGCACAGGCTGACAGGTCCTCTTTATGGAGACATTAGGGGTCCCCAAAAGAAGCTGATGAAGCAGATCTGCTTCATCAGCTTCTTCTCTCTGGCTATAGCAGCCAGAGGACTGACGGGTGAATGCGGAGGTGATGTAATACACATCACTTCTGCATTCACAGTACGGAGGGAGATCAGCAAGGAAGATGCTGGTCTCCTTCCCATCTTCCTCCTGACACCCTAACGAGCCGGTCCCGGGCCACAGATGGGGCAGCGGATCCCGGTATTGAAGGTGAGGGAGCAGGGGGGCAGCAGTGGCACTCGGGGAGGGGGGCACACAGCCAGCACATACAAGCGATCGGCAGGCTATAGAGCCGCCGATCACTTGTATGTGAAACAGCCGGTAATGGCTGTGCACAACGGATGGGTTTT
>NW_017308020.1:225224-238494 GCF_000935625.1 Nanorana parkeri
CACGGCTCTCTGCCGTGACAGGGGAGGGGCTGGATTCCCCCCTCCCCCAGTGCTGACTGGCGAATCGGACGGGGGAGGGGACAGGTACAGCTGGCTCTGCCTCTAGATAGGCAGAGCCAGCTGTCACTCACACAGCTGGGCGGATCCCGGCACAATTGTCGGGATCTGCTTCAGCTGCGGCGTCTCAGTATACTGCTATATGCTGCTCGCGGTATACTGCGGCGTCTCAGTATACCGCAAGCTACAGCTCTCGGTATACTGAGCCTAGGGTGACGGGAGGATGCTAGTTTGTGTCCTCCCGTTACCCTAAGGATAACTATGGGGAAAAGCCTTAACCCCATAGTTTGCCTTTAAGTTAGTAAACAGATCACAAGTAATCGGGGGCAACTTTGACATGCAGCAAGGCCTTGCTGCTACCTAGGTGACTGCTTGCAAAGACACTGTAGAACAAGGCATGATATGCCAGTAATGTGGAAAAGATCAGATGCAGGAGTCTACAAGAAATACTGGTCATTTGACAAATTTCGAGCAGTGTATGGCCAAGCTTTAACCCCAACCTGATCGCTCTGCTACAAACAGAGTTCTAACTCAGGTGACAATCTAAGGATATTGTGCTCCCTCAGTAAGCAGGTTTACAGTTTTAGACTAGGAGCCCATTCTTACAAGCCTGTGCACTAAAAACACTCCATTATAGCAGACAGCCAAGTGCGTTGTGGCAGTTCTGGCACTGTGCAAAGTATCAGACTTTGCCGAAGTGGTCAGTGTGTTTTTTGCTTTTTATACATTTTTTTTAAACTTCACCTGTAGAGTACAATGTGTACTCGCTATTTAAGTACTCGCACAACAGCACTGCCAAGCGGTGGGCTGCAGTGGCATCCAGTGCGCTGTGGAAAAATGGAGCATAAAGATGCACACCCATAAACTAATACTTTGTTGGAAGTACCTTTTGATTGTATGACAGCATTCATTCTTTTGCGGTAGGAGCCATCAGCATGTCCAGGGCTTGAAAAATTTTAGGGTTTCTCACCAGTCAGTCAAAAATGTCACCAGTCAGCATGACCGGACTACAGCCTTGCAATTTATGTTAAAACTTTTTGGGGATAGATAGAGCTTTCTTTTGGATGTATATAATCACCATATTTTGGTTAAAACATAAAAGACGGGGTCAAGTCGGGTAAATAGACACCAAACATGTCAAGCCTTAGAATTGCGTGCGTCCGCAAAATGGCAAAAAACGGCCACACTGAAAATTGGCTATAGGCGACGCTTAAAACGCTTTTACCGCTCATCAGTTTAGTGTTATCGGTGATTAATGACCCTGAAATTATTGCTCACACTCAGACGTTCGCGGTAATATGCAACATATGTGGCACAATCGTTGGTTTCGCACATAGGCGCACCCGATGCATATGTGTATGTGGGGGGTGGAGGACTTAAAAACAACATATTTTCCCCCTTTTTTAATGCTTTATTTTTTTTTACACAACTTTATTCTATTACATGGGGCTAAGAAGCCCCCTATGTGATAGCCAATTTACATGACAGGTCCTCTTTATGAAGACATCAGGGGTCTCCAAGACCCCTGTCACTGAGGGACCCCCAGAGAAGCTGTTGAAGCAGAGATCTGCTTCATCAGCTTCTGTAGCTGGAAAGTAGAGCTGTAACAATTATTCAATTAAAATAGACGATGGAAAAACGTCGTCAACGATTCGTCGGCTATAATTCAAATTTCCCGCTCACGCCCACGTTGGTTAAGCCGCTCGCGCCACGCCTACGCCGGTAAACCCGCTCACACCATGCCCACCGCACACGCTGAGGACATACGTCTGGCCCTCTCCTCCCGGCGAGTTTCCCGACTCGCTGCCCTCAGCCAATCAACAACGCCGCAGCCTGCCGACAACACAGTCATTCAAGGTAAGTCGAGATCGGCCGGGAGCTTTTTAATGTTTCCTGTTTTATTTTTTTTAAAGTGGCACACTGCAGAACATTAGCAGCTATAGAAGAACACCAAATCCCAGCAATAATACATTAAACAGCCTGTATAATTGCTGGGATTTGGTGTTCCTCTATAGCTGCTGGTGTTCTGCAGTGTGTCGCTGTATTATACATTGGTATTCTGCATTCTCCATTTTCAGTATAAACAGGCTGTGCAATGAATCAACACACTGCACTCATTTTTTAAATAATGGTGATTGTGTATAGTGAGCCGGCTAGGAGACTGCTGCTGCTATCTGGTTGCCATGGCGTTCTGGACGCTGTTGGTGTGGCAGGTGTGTGCATGCCTGAACAAAATTCAGAGTTAGGACTTACCGGTAACTCTATTTCCATTAGTCTTCCAGGACAGCATCACGAGATGGAATCTCCTCCCCCACACACAGGAAACACGTCACTTAATCTGCTTAAAAGACCCTCCTCTCCTCCACTCCCTCAGTCATCACGAGAACCGAAGGCAAGCTGGAAAAAGACAAGGCACAAACAGGCAATACCACTACATCACATTAACACTACAAGCATCAATGGGCGGGCAGTTGCTGTCCTGGAAGACTAATGGAAATAGAGTTACCGGTAAGTCCTAACTCTGAATTTCCCATAACGTCTTCCAGGACAGCATCACGAGAGGATAACCAAGAACTTACCAATACAGCACGGGATGGGTGGACATGCGGATGTGATTTCGCCACCCTCCCCTGATGCTGTCTCCATAGCACCCAGGGAGTCTGCCTATCCCCATACAGTCGGATGTACAGGGGGTGGAGTTTGTGAAGGAAGAGGAAGTGAATACAGGATCTTCTAGGGGACAGGAGATCATCAGGAAGATCCATTTAATACTCATGGTGTCCAGCTGCAGGTATCGGCGTAGTTTAAAATTTTTTGACACAATCTGTTTACACAAGTTTTGTCCAATTTGCATATAGAATGGTAGGAAGATGTAATTCGGGCGTCTGAAGGGGAGTTCACTTTACTTTGATTGGCGTTTGTTTTTCACTGTTTAGTATATATTTGCACTTGTTTGTATTGTTTCATTATCTGTTTTGCCTGAGGAAGAGACTTTGCTGTTCCGAAAAGTCGCTCTGATGATGAGACACCTGTGAAGTCAATAAACATCGACTTTCTACATGCTGGAGTGCTTGTGACCTTTTTTTCTTTTGGTTATTGCAGCAGCCCACTACCCGCTGTATTTACATTAATCTGCCGTATGCAGAATCTTGCCACTGGCAGCTGTCATTCCCTGGCTGAAGCTATTCAAGCGCCATGTGCTTACATTACAGTACTGGCCAAAAGTTTTGAGAATGACATAATTTTCACAGTCTGCTGCTTCAGTTTGTGCGTTTATTTGCATGCAGATGGCAGGGGCAGCAGGGCAAGTTTTAATTTTTTACTTTATCACTTTTATATATTTTATTAGGTTTTTTTTTATAGAACTTATTTTTTTCCACTTCATCTTATTACTATTACAAAGGTGCTTACAAGCCCCTATGTGAAAGTTTACACATCATTAATATATAATTTTGAGTAGCAATATTCCCTACTTTAAGACCAGGGGGACTAGAATTCCTATTGCCAGGCGTGTAAAATCTTTTTGTACATTTAGCCTGGCTTCAGGCAAACATCGCTAAATGTTCCCTGCTTTTCTGGGGGACCCGGGACCACGACACATGAGCTCAGCATGGAACTGCAAAGAAGATCTGTTTTGTGTTGGAGGGCAGGAGATTGTGTATGCATGTATAATTATGTTTCTTACCTTTTAGATGCATCTGTAGCAGGCCTTTGCAAGTTTCTCTCTAAATTTCCAGTGACACGAAACTATGTACGTGCCATAGAAAGACTAGAGACAGAGTGTGTGTGAGAGTGTGTTGCCCCCGATACAGGTACTAGCATCGGTAACGGGACCGATACAGGGCATTTTGACAAGTACTTGTCAAAATGCCCCGATACACAGCGCTGAAGCTTGCGCTACTTCCCCCCGTCCCCTTACCTTCCGACTGCTGTTCGGGAGTGCAGCGGCGAGTCATCGCCGGTGGGACAAGCTCCATGTGGGGTCCTAATTTAGCTGGCAGGCGATCGGGCAGTCGCCAGCCAGATAAATGACCCCCACCTGGAACTCCTCCCACCGGACCAGCACTGACTCAATGCTGCTCTCCCGAACAGCGCAGCTGTAGGGGAAGACGAGGCCGTGCAGGCGGCCAGCGATTACTGCCAGCGCTTCTGTCAGGTGAGGAGAAAGCTCTGTGTGCACGGGCCTGGGCGCTATCTGACTGCTGTAATGGTGGAGGGTGTGCGGGGCAGGATCGCTGGCTCCTTTGTGTGTTTACATGCTGCATACATATGTAGAGAGGCCTGTCATCTTCTGTGCACTGCAGCCTCAGGGATCCCCTCCCCTGCACAGGGTGTGTATATGGTCATCTCATGTTTAACCAGGCCGGCATGTGTCATGTGTGCCCATATCCTCTGCTAAAAATTAATAGGTTAAATGATCCGTAGTACAAGTACGTTATGTACTATGGATCATTTAACCCATTCATGTTAGCCGAGGATAATTGTAAATCTATTGCTGTAGTGTACTCTATATGTAGTACATGTATGTTACACACATCCAGTACACTGCAACAATAGATTTACTATTCTCCCCTGCTAATATGAATAGGTTAAAAGATCCATACTACATAATAGTACAATATGTAGTTCTACTATGGATGTGCGTGCTGTATATGTACTATGGATCATGATTTAAACTATTCATGTTAGCAGAGCAGAATTGTGAGCGCCTCCCACAAGCTGAGCACAGAGATGCGATGCAGCAATCCTGCCCAGCGCCGACTACGAGAGGCACCGCGTGAGACAACAGGTATCGGAGTGAAACTGAGTGAGGGAAGCTGGGACAAGGCTGGCTGTAAATCTATTGCTATAGTGTACATCAGGGGAAGTTATTGTACTTGGTCCTGAAAAAGTGGTATCGGGACGGACGGACGGACGGACACACACACAGTTATATTAACCTGCCCAGCCCCCCCCTTGCGATAATAAATAAAGTCAGTACAGAGAACTTCGCTTTCAAAATATCGAAATAGAGATTGTATTTTGAAAGTAGCTTCTTTTTTTTTAGGTTATGCTATGTGAATGAGAAACATGTAACAAATAAAATAGGTGTTATCCCAATATGGCTACAAAATTATAAAATACACTTTAAGGACCCTAAATATCAAGGAAATTGACAACTCCAGCAAACTGCAGCCAAAAATTAGATTAAAAAGGAATAATCCATTCAAAGATAAAAACAACAAAACCAGCTTTTGCTGCAATATTCACCTTCATTCCAGATATTTCACCAAAGTACTTTCTTGCTGCTAGATGTCCTATAGCCAGCACCATTCAACTCACTTCCTCTGAGCCCAGGT
The DNA here is from genome assembly GCF_000935625.1 of Nanorana parkeri. Classification (NCBI taxonomy): domain Eukaryota; kingdom Metazoa; phylum Chordata; class Amphibia; order Anura; family Dicroglossidae; genus Nanorana; species Nanorana parkeri. The sequence goes on from NW_017308020.1 coordinate 230,621, forward strand.
CATCCTGGACTCATCCCAGCCTGTGACTGGACATTCTCTTCCTATCAGCACATGAACTGATTGGTTCCTTGGACTGCTTTTTCTCCCACTCTAGCCCTGCTGTACATGGACCACAATAGACTCATAACAGGTCAAATTCATGTACTTGGACTGGTTGCACTTAAACGAATTTAATGATGGAGCTAGTAATAGCAACTTGCATACAGCTGTTTCAAGGTTCTAAGCCCTTACTACCGCAACATATGGCTTTACTAGTTCTATAGGGTGGCACTTATATTTCTCCCCCAAAAAAGTGTCGAACCTATTTGGGTGTACAGCCATCTTTGCTGATGCGCGCACACACTTAAAGGGTTAGAATATCTATACATCACCGTTCGCAAAAAAAAGTCTGCTACTCTAGAAATGGTCTTGCTACTGGCATAGTTGGGTTAGTTCACCTTAAAGGTGCCCATACACCTGCCGATTATCGTACGATAACCGCGGGAAATCCTGTGATCGTGCGATAATCGGCAGGTGTATGGAAGGCGTGCGACCGTTTCTACTGTACTTGCGTCTTTTGTCTTACGAAGAAGACAATCGTACGATTGTCGGCGGGTTTGTGGCCTGCTCGTAAGATAAATGCCGCACGGGCCGGTGTGCGCAAGCATTGCAGTCATCGGAAGCCCACCCCTCAGCGGGGCGGGCTTGCGATGATAACAAGTACGATCTGCCTGTCCAAGATAAGCAGATCGCACGTTTTTTAATTACCTTACAACCATCACAAGACAAGAGTCTTGCGATGGTTGTAAAGTAGGGCTGCAACAACTAATCGACATAATCGATTATAATCGATTGAAAAAAGTATGGCCAGCTTTACATCACCATTCCAAAAAAAAGTACCTAAGCATTCAGCTTCTGCAGTGTTTTAAAGAGCAGACCTAACAAATTAATGGTCTCCCAAAACAGTTACTTTTAGGTTGCCAGTGTGTTTATTTCAGCTCTCCACTGAACTTTCAAGCCCCTTACATGGCTGGTGTCATCGTTAATAACATGAGCAGCACCATAGCAACCGCAATCCAAATCGAGGTTAGGATGGCACTTTCCTTGGTTGTAAAGGATAGGTGGTTGTAGTTCAGCCTTAAAAGAGAACTAAAGCCAAACTTTTTCTTTTGCTTTAGTCCTCTTGCATGTCAAAAGGTGGACATTTCCTAATGTACTCCTAGAACGCAAACCCAAAATATAGCGGGTTACTGCCCTCTATTACCAGACAGTGTAGAGTTGCCTGCAGCCGAAAAAGAGCCCAACAATATTGTCAGGAATCACCCCACTGCCTGATTGATAGCATTTCTAGAGCCAGTGCCAGCTGTGCCCGCCCCCTTCCACGTCTGTCCCTCCAATGAGTGCTTGAGGAACAGAGAAGGGAGAATACCTGCAGGGAGCGGTGGCCGACAGTCACTACCCTGCAGGGAAAAGATTGAGCTGAGCAATCAGCAGTTTGTGGTCGCCCGACTCGAACTATACAGCCGGCTTATGACACCTGCAGTGTCACAAACTGGCAAGTATTGGAAAGAGTACATTTTACTGCCCCAATATGACTCCTTTAATACCCAAGGTATACCTGTAGGCCTCTCCACAGCCTATCTGTAAAGCTTCTAGAATCAGAGGAGGAACGAGCACTGCGTCTGAGCAAAACCCTGCACATGTGTTTGACGCACAAATGCTGAGCTCATCCGCCGCTGTGAAACAAAACAAAAAAAGCGCACTGCACATGTACAGGTTGTAAGCTAGCTGAGGCACTTAACTCATGTGCTGGGGGGGCAGGGTCACCCACTCTACAAGGTTTGCAGGGGAACAGCTGTGCATGGCCTACTGGTATTTTTTGGAAATTAAGCACCTTTTTCAGAAAGGTTTTTTTTTCTTTTTAGAAAGGTGACTTAACGGTGAACTAACCCTTTAACTATGGCAGTAACAAGACCAGTTCTATGGAGCAGGAAGGCAGTCATGGCTTCTGCTTATTATACTGCCAGGAATGGCACACACCAAACCTTCTCCATTTGCTTTCCTACATACAATCACAACAGAAAAAAGGGAATTTCATCATAGCTTCCCTCATCCTTCCTGTCCAATGAGTCATAGGACACAGGAGTTACGTAATAACGAAGCTACCCAGGGGCAAAACTAAATCATTTACAATTAGGGCCGTGTCCGCCTCCTACTCAGCAAATATAACATGCTGCCTCGCTCTGCTGATGTACCAGCCCACCAAGAATCTGGTATTCATCGCTCAATCAGGGAGCTCGCTTGTTAAGATTATTGCGACACTCAGCAGCTGAGGAAAAATGGATCACTGCATACAAGAAGCACGTTCCTCATCAGGAGCGCGCTGAACGACGGTACTTGTAGTCTCTTCCCACGGCTCAAGCTCGCAGCACAATGCAAACAAGAACTACTATTCCCATCTACCTTCGCGCCGCTCTACACGAGACGGTCGGTTAGCACCCTACACAGACAGCTGCGTACTAGCAACTCCACCCGCCACCTGATTGGTTGCCTCGACATTCGGAGTACGCCCCCTCACCGTGAGCCTTTGTCCAGCCGCTGCTGCTTTGTGTGATACGGCCGGGCACAGCCCTGACGCCCGTTTACTCCCGTAGGTAGGCGTATCATAAAAAGGCCTGAAGATACACGAAGAGATGGCTTAAAATGCCAAGTATGAAGTCCTAATAACAAACCGGTTAAACCATGCTAAGAGGAAACTTAACACGAGGCCAACCAGCCCAGAGCCCACAGCTGAGAAGCAGCAGATGACAAAGCACCTCATCCATACACTCCACCAGTGCCGCACCAACCCCATCACAAACCTCCCTCTTCCCCAGGCCGCACACACCTTAGCACGATACAAAATTAAATTTTCGGACGGATAAAACAAGCAATAAACGCAAACTCACCCCAACAGCTCACAGCACTATCACCAGCGCCGCCATAAGCAGCACGGCACATTACGTAGGAATAAAACACGGAGCTCTCGCGAGAACTTGTAATCCCACGGGAGGAGGGGAGATGCGCTTGCGCACTGTGCAGTTTAGAATGCGGCGCTGGCCGGAGACTCGCGCATGCTCATTGGAAGCCTGCACACGTCCTGGTGGTGATGTCATGTTGCTGGCGCGAGCCAGTATTTTCATGCATTGTCCTAACGGTGACCCCGGACATGAGCGCTGGGGTGTCGAAGTTGGTCTCAGCAGCAGCTAATTTCGTTGTAAGTGTTGGTCGTGGACACAAAAACATGTTTAATGACTTAAAGTGACTCTGTAACAAAAGGCGGTTAAAGCCTGACTCTGGAAAGGATTATCTTCACAGGTCTCAATTTGAGCAAATGTCCTAGTTCAAGAAGAATTCTTCTATGTAATGCAAGAATACTTCTGTGCAGGGACGTGGCCAGGTGAGGCAGAGCCTCACCTAGTACTATGGAGGAAAAAGCTGTCCACTTCAGATCCGAAGCTGACAGCGTTTTCCCCATTCAGACTGGCTTCTAGCAGGTTACACAGCAGGGAAAGCCTCCCAGCTGTGTAGCCTGTTTATTACAGGTGGCGCTATATCTGGCTTTTGATAGCCATTTTAGGTTACACAGCAGCGGGCTTCCCCACTGCTTTGTGTAACCTGATTTAGTGAGGCAAGAGCTGCAACAGCCTCTGTTTGCTGTTAGAGGCTTGAGCTCTGTGGATGGCTGGAAGCCAAAGCACCATTTGTCCAATCAAAAAAAACAAGTGAGGACATCGATCTCGATGCCTCACCGGTGACGAGCAAGTGAGGGACAGGGAGGCTCCTTCCTGTCTCCTCCCTTCTCCATCCTCCACACAGCTCGGTGACCGGGTTGGGGAGGAGGCGGGCAGGGGAAATGCCTCATCGAGAACGGACTCCACTGCACGTCACTGCTTCTGTGTCCTTCAAATCATCAAAGTAGTATTAACCATTTCCTGGCCGGCCGTTGTAAAAAAACAGCCGGCCAGGAGCTCTCTAGATCTGAACGGGCGTCTTTAGACGTCCACTCAGCCTCGCCCAGCCTGAAATGGCTGTTTTTTTAAAACGGCTATAGAGCCGGCGGATCGCTTGTATGAGGTCCCGTGAAGTGCGCCCCCCTCCCGCTGGCCCCGGGCTCTGCGATGCCCGGTACGAGCCTGGGACCAGCATAGTGCCACTCTGACAGGGGATCAGAGGGAGATCGGTACAGGAAATCCCTCCGGTCCCCTCTCCGCTGTCAGAATGCGGAACTGATGTATGTCACATCACTTCCGCATTCTTGTGTCACTCTCCAGCTTCAGATGCTGGGGAGAAGCTGATGAAGCAGATCTCTGCTTCATCAGCTTCTTCAGGGGGTCCTAGGTGACATTATGAGTCTTGGAGACCCCTGATGTCTCCATAAAGAGGACCTGTCACTTCTTTTGCTATCACATAAGCGGGTTTCTTAGACCCCTATGGGATAGCAATAAAGTTAAGTGGAAAAAAAATGAAAGTTTCCCCCCAAAAATTAAAAATTACATATAAAAAAAAACATTTTTTTTTTAAAGTCCCCCCCATACATACACGCATGCAAACAGGCGTTGGGTGCGCATACGTGCGAAAACGACGATTGCGCCCATTACACCGCACATGTTACATATCGTCGCGAATGTCGGAATGAGAGCAATAATTTTAGGGCCATCAATCACTGATAACACTAAACTGATGAGCGGTAAAAGCTTTTAAAGCGCCACCTATGGTCAATTTTGGGTGTAGTCGTTTTTTTTTGCGATTTCACTGGTGCGCGCAATTTTAAAGCTTGACATGTTTGGTGTCTATTTACCCGACGTGACCTCGTCTTTTATATTTTACCAAAAAATTGGGTAATAATTGTTTCCTAATATGATGAAAAAATAACTTTTTTTTTTCAAAATTTTAAATAATTTTTCCTTAATATAGTAAAAAAATAAAAATCCCAGTGGTGATTAAATACCACCGAAATGAAGCTCTATCTGTCCCCAAAAAAATGGTAAAAAAATTCATTTCAGTACAGCGCTGCATGACGGAATAAATGTAATTCAAAGTCCCGCAGCGCTGAATACTGAAAAATGGCCTGGCCAGGAAGGGGGTCTAAACACCTGGTCTTGAAGTGGTTAAACTCTTAATCCTATTTTCAATAATGAACCCAGATCAAACAAATATACATTGCCCAGCAAAGTACTTCTTTAAATTTTTTCTAAGCATTTGTAGTCATCTTGTTTCCATTCAGCTCCATGTAATACCCCCCTTGACCTCGGGGTGAATTCTAGGATCTCAACTGCAGTGTAAGTATGTTATGGTAGTTGTTTGGGGATCAGTATGGCAGCTCGGTCTCTAACGCCCTGTATTTCTAGAGGCTAAAAGGGAGCTGCATCACATCATACCCCGTAGTGTGGTGGGGGTAGCTTCAGATGGTCCGCAACTGTGCGGGTATACCTGCATATAGTCACTCACTGCAGTGCAATACCTGTATACGGCAGGGTTATGGTACTAGAGGTAGTTTAGAGAGTCATATAGCAAAGGCAGCAAGTAGCTAATACAGAGCCTCCATTATTGGAAATGCAGGGTAATAACTGGTTACAGTAGTAGTAGCTTGAGGCATGAAATGTCACAGCAACAGTATATAGCAGATTGCATCTTCAGGGTTAATGGTAGACACACAGTGGTACTTCAATTAATACAGCACTCTTCAGAGCAAGATCCCCACTGGGACATAGCCCATATACTTGCGGTTCTGGTGTCCCAGAGGTGGTGAGCCCAACAGGGGTAAGTATAGCCCTAGTGGATGGGGTCCGGATCGAGGTCAGGAAAGGACAACTGAGTAGGTCAGCGTCCTGCTACAAACAACAGAAGGACGCCGATCTATTAGCGAGCAGCGGCTTTATGCCGACTGCTCAAACGAGTTGGGGCGGAGTCCCGAGTTGCGCCTGCGCAGTCCGCAGTTGCCGTCCCGAGGTGAGAGGAAGCGGATCTCCGATGTGCTCTGATTCTCTGACGTGAGCACACTGGGCCCCGAGTAGAGGGAATCCACCTATGCTCTTGTGCAGTCCGTCTAAGGGATGCCGGAGAGGTCCCGTTCCGGGAACGAACGTCACACTCCAGCACTCTCAGCTCGGATTCCCTGAACTTCCTATCCAGTATAAGATCCCAAGGGAGAGCTCAGTCTCCAGCAGCTGTCCATCTACAAACTTGGAGGAGGATGGAAGCAGGAAGTGGGGGAGTGCTTTGCTTTGCTGTGTTTGTGGAGACAGACACAAGGGTGGCTCCATAGTACCCTGCAAGGAGCCAGTACTCCTTGCAGGGACCAGATGATTCTGCAGGAAGCTAAAACTTTTAAACATCGAGCAGCATTCATTGTAAGTGATTTCATTAGTTTAAAAAACTTTTGACTCTAATATTACTTTCAGAGCCAGTTCACACCAGCTCCGGTGCGTTCCAGCACGATTCCCTGCTGGAGCGAATCACCGGCTGGCTTTCTGCGTTCAGGGGTGGGAGGGGGCGTGGCAATTCAGGTCCAGTGATTTTTGAAAAATGCTGCATGCACTATTTTTTCAGATCGCACTGGACCAGTGCGCAGAACTGTTGTGCCACGCGTTCTTGTGCGGGCGATCACACTGCGGGCGGGGGGCGTGGCTGCAGGGCCATTGACTAACGCACCGCCACACCCCCTCCCGCTCGTCAACGCTAAAAGCCGGCTGGGATACACCCCAGGGCATTCCAAGAGCAAGTCGTGCTCGAGCGCACCGAAGCTGGTGTGAACTGGCCCTAAGGGCTCAACACAGCAGCATTAGAAAGGAACAGCAAGTGTGCACTGTGTCAGGAATTATGCTGACGCACTGAAAACAGCACACGACATTGTAGCCTTTTGGAACTATGCAGAGGAATATGAATATGGATATATGAATATGGAGGAATATTAAAATGGAGAAACAAATGAGACACCGCAAAACATTATATGAAATGGTAAGGGTTCGTGTGGATGCAGAAAAACAAAAATGATAACATGTTCTCACGTTTACTCAGCGGTTTTGCAAAATATTGGCTTCTTGAAATACATACATAAGTTACATTCTGAAATACATCAATAATTTCAGATGTGAAATAAGTTATAAAAATAGATACATTGAAATACATATGTTTTGAAATAATTAATAAATTTCTTCCTCATTTCTCCTGGTGATTTGCTCTCAAATAAAAAAAAAGTACTGCATATCTATCCCAAACTCTGGTTTCGATTCTGAACCTACTGAAGGCATTTGAAGATTTCCAACTGCTTTCCAACCTTAAAACCAACCAACCTTAAAACTAAGTCATGTGCATTGAGTTTATTTCTTCCTTTAGAGATGCTGGATCTTTGTAAATGCATTTCTTCCTTCATGTGGCAACCTCCGCTATCAAATACCTAAGAATTTACCTCCCTTCTAGCCTGAAAGATCCATAAGATGAAAGCTTTCCTCCCTTTTTTAATGACTCTTAGATCAGACCTACGGAGGTGGGATAAGTCCCATTTTTCTTGGTTTTGCAGAGCGACCCTAATTTAAAAAAAACATCCTCCCTAGATTACTTTATCTGTTCCAAGCTATCCCTATCAAGCTCCTACATCCATTCTTCATCTCTATCTGATCCATGATGCAAACCTTCTTGTGGGATTCCAAAACACCAACAGGGTTATTCACAAAAGGGGGAAGAGTTTGGAGAAGGCAGGAGAAGTGAACAATCTAGGACAAAATAGCTGACGGCAGACTACTATCAGGACGACTGTGGCTGGGTCCTCGCGGCTGTGTTCACTGCCGGCCCGCCCGCCCGCTTCACTGCTGGCGACCGGCGCAACCCCCTCCCACTCGTCCGTCTGCCTTTGC
>NW_017308020.1:238533-251946 GCF_000935625.1 Nanorana parkeri
CCCCCCAAGTGGCGGAACACCAGGTCCCGGTGCGACCGCTGCGACCCTGGTAGTTCCGCCACTGCTTATGATAATCGTATGATAATCGCGGGATATCCCGCATGGGAGCCGTGCAACCTCTGCTACTGTAAGGTTGCACGATTTTTACCTTAGGAACATGTTCTAAAACCAGCCAAACATCGTTCGATGTTCAGGCTGGTTTGTGGCATGTTCGCAAGATAAAAGCCGCATGGGCCGGTGTGCGCAAGCACACACTGCCCGTTCAGCATTGCGGTCATCAGAGGCCCGCCCCTTAGCGGGGCGGGCTTGCGATCATCGCAAGTACGATCTGCCTGTCCAAGACAGGCAGATCATACGTTTTTTAAATTACATTCCAACCATCGCAAGACAAAAGTCTTGCGATGATTGGAAGGTGTGTGCCCAGCCTTAGAGTATTGTTGCCATATCCTGTTGCCAGTATCCTGTTTCTGCCTTGGACCCTGACTCCTGACCTGTACCCTTTATGTTACTCGTGGGTGTTGGGGGGGTTGCTTATGTTTATGTGAGTTTGGTATGTCTAATAAACTATAAGTTCATAAGCCTTGTTTGGTGTGGTCACGCATTTGGTCTTCCTGTATAGATACCTGCACGTGGTGTGGGGACACCCGTGCATGGTATCGTGATATAATACTGGACCTCCAGAGGTACAGGTCAGGAGTCAGGGTCCAAGGCAGAAACAGGATACTGGAGGGTCAGGAGTCAGGGTTCAAGGCAGAAACAGGATATGGCAACAATACTGTGGCACAGGCCTCACAGCAAGAAGGGACTAAATACCCTCCCAGACCAGCACCAGGTGGAGATTAATTGCAGACACCTGCAGGTGAGCACTGGAATTGCAGGTTCCAGCACCACCCAGGGGTGGTCTGGTACCTGACAGCTCCTGGCTGCCTGGAGACACCTGCAGGTGAGCACAGGAACTGCAGGATCTAGTTCCAGCGCCACCTGGAGGTGCTCTTGACCCTGACACAAACTATAAGCTGTGAACCCATTGGTACCGCAACTCCTGCATTTTTGCATAAAATTTTCCCTGCTACATCGGACACGTGCTGGATATACCATAGCAATGTGGGGACTCTTCTACACATCTGGTGGGCCTGCCCCTTGAAGGAACTTTACTGGAAAGAGGTGAGTCGATTGTTAGAGATAATTTCTGGTGAGTCGATTCCTTTTAATCCTGCCAGTTTTCTTCACCACTCAGATTCCCTGACCTTGATGTACAAAAGATCTCTCTCTATTCATTTACTTAAAGTGACATTAAAGGCAAACATTTTTTTCCCCTCCCCCAATGTTAATAAAAGCACTTACCTTAAAAGATGTCTCTTAATCCGATCTTATTCCTGTCGTTTTCAGCCTTCTTTCCAGCGCTGCTGCGGGTCTCCGATCCAGCGCCGACTCCAATGTCCTTGCTGGCACTTCCTGTCCCACGGTGTCTGCATGCGGGTGCACGCGTCCATATACTTACCTTGTGTGTCTCCACTTCCCCCAGCCGAAAATCTGAACTGCGCATGTGCCCGCCCCTAGATGCTTTGCTGCCGCCCGAGAATTTTCAGATTTTCGGACGGGAGCGCGCGGTGAAGATACAGGTAAGTTTAAACCGCTTTTAAAGCGTTTAAAAAAAACCAAACTTTTTGCATATATCTACTGCTTGCTAGCAGTAGATATATGCAAAAACACCGGAGGGTTTAGAAACCCTTTAATGCAGCAGACACTGCGATACCGTTATTCTGGAAATTGCCTGTAGCAGTACTCTTGACTTTGTTACAGAGATTGAAGAATTAATTCATATAAGTTAAGACAAAATTACTAATCACAATTACAAAATTCACACACACTTGGTCCAGTTGGGTCTCCTTGGAAGCCATAACGTACAAGGACATCTTGTGCCTGGTATCTATGAGGACCTCTGTCAGGGGTCTGCACTTCTAATTTATTATTCCCTTTGTACCCTCTGTGTGGGTAGGCATGTTCATCCCAATGTCTATTAGCCCTGATTTATACAACTGGTCCCCTATCCCTGGACGGGGATATACCCTAAGTTTCTAGTAGGCTCTGGCTCCCCTCCATTTTTTCTCTCCCACTCTTGACTTTTCCTTTTCCTACTATGTTCATGACTTTCCTAAACCCTTCTCTACTACTGCCACTGCTTAGTCTTTGTACTCTCTCTATTTGAAGAGTGTTCTCTTTTGTTAAGTTACTAGACGCATGGAAATACTCCACTTTCCATCCTCCACAGTGCTAACATTTGCTAAAGACTTGCTCTCAACAGATCATGACTTAATTTCAGTTTCTTAAGTTCTACATCAAGTTGATAGTTTGAGGTTTGATTTTGGCATGCTTGCTTGCATTGCTTGCATCAACCTTTGAATTGTGGACTTTGTATTGCATTATGTGAAGTTGTTTCCAACTTCTCTGTAAGAAGTGGGGGCTGGAAAAGCCCTATTCAGGGCAGCCTCAGTAAGAAAATCCCCACTTCAGATGATGTGGTCAGAAACCAGGATGTAGCTTAAGAAGGGGTTTCCTCAGATGACCGGGAAGAGAGACACTGTAGAGAGGAAGGTGTCAGAATCTTCAACTTCACTTTGGTGCAACCAAACATCCAGGTGGTCAGAAACCCCATCAGGAGAAGAAGAGGACAAAGCTCCTAAGAAACAATACAAATACTATGAACACAAAATTAAAAAGGTATTTACACCCCCCCCCCCCCCTAAGAAATGATTCTGGATAATTGTGCGGAGATATATGCACAATAGATTTTGCACAATAGCTATATCTTTTAAATGATGAAGAAGCAAAGATACATGATGCTGCCTCACTGGTGAATGCCATGTCACATTACCGCTAGAGAATTCAATGCCATTTCATGATGTGCTAGATAGGCACATTGATATAGCTCTAAAGAAGGTCTACATGATGTGGAGTCTGTCACCCAGCTGATCTGCTCACATCTGTGGTGAAGGCTGTTGAAGTATAAATTAACAGTGTGCCCTCAGCAATAGTCACCGGAACTAGTGCAGGAGGAGTTGATTTCAGCCCTCCAGGAACTGCCATTGACATTTTGTTTGTAGTTTTAGTGGACAATCAAATTGGCAGCCCAAAACATGCTCTGGTTCATAAAAGCTAGAAGTGGCTCATGACTGCATCCCTGGGTGCCTGACCCAGTTTCAAAACAGGAGTGGTGTAAAACTCCCTTTGAAAGACTATCTCTGTTTGAAAACAAACATATAGAGCAGGGTTAGGCGAGGCCAAAGCATATAGGCCTGAAAAAGAATTTCACAGAAACGAAAAGAACTCCAACCAAGCTGCTACTTCTGGGCAAGAAGGGCAGAAATCATTTTGAGGTTACATCTGCTCAAAAAATGTCCGGACCAGATTACAGCGTTTTAGCCACATTTGGGCAGAATCAATTGCAGATCCCTGGGCTATCAAGACTATAGCTCAAGACCATGCCTGGAAGTTCCGAAGGCAATGCAGAAGCTCTTGGATTTAAATTAAAATCCCTAGTTCTTCAAGGAACTTGAGGAATTTCATTGTGGCCTACTCTCCGAGAACTCAGTTATGCCTGTGCAGGAGGATTAAAAAGTATTGAAGAGTACACTACCTAATATTTAAGTTCACCAAGACATCAGGAGGCTAAAGACTAGTACTGAATCTATGGACACTCAGAAAACATATGCATACAGAATGGCACTAAGATGGAATTGCTGCACTGGAATTTAGTCAGGTCAGCCAGGAGACTTCATGCTTTCAATCAACCCCAAAAATCTGTACTAGCATATACCCATACATCTTTCTTCAACTTTCAATTCCTTCCCCCCACACACAAAGTTTGCGTGACTGTAATCAAGATTCAGAGAGAGGGATGTGTAAGACTATACCTATTTAGATAATGTACTGTTACTAGCACAGGAAAAGCAGATGCTGCTCGAGCACAGAAACACAGTAACAGCAAGTCCAGAGACATTCAGCTGGCTAAAAAACTTTGAAAAAAGCTAGAGGTCAACATGTCTGAGAAGGAGCTCGGGAGGAAGTGGGACCGCTGCCTGGCTGACGCCGCCGTTAAATTCGCCAATGGGGTCCTTCTTTAGGTGTCTACAGCACGGCCAGCGTGACTTGGACACTTCTTATTGGCTGACCCGTGACCGAGTCCTCTCAGGATCAAGAAGAAGAGTGACAACGCCTCCAGGGTGCCGGGCTCGGCCTGGGGATCGTGTTCTCCATCGTTTTCTTCCAAAGGAAGACGTGGCCCATCGTATTCTCCTCCGGCATCGGTTTGGGCATGGCGTATTCCAACTGTCAGAATGACTTTCAGTCACCGTATCTCATGCACGGCAAGTTTGTCAAAGAACAGTGACCTCTGCAGAGGAGAACATAGGAGTCCAGCATGAGTCCGTGGTTCCTCCAGGCCCCTCGTCGTGTCCTCCACAGCGGCCAACCTCTCTGGTCTGGAAATCTGCAATTATTTTGTTTTATATTTAATGTCACAGCTGTTCGGGCAATAAAGAAAAACTAAAAAAAACAAAAAACTTTGAAAAAAGCCAACAAGACTCAAGGAGCAGCTTTAACACCATCAAGAACACTGTCTCTTTGTTGAATGACAGAGTCCTTATCATCACAAACAAGATACCGGTTGCTACCCACGCTTCATCTGTGGAGGCAGGAAAATGCCCATGATAAAGTGGGCATAGTGGCATATCTTCCTATTTCACAAGCAGTTTCTGTCCCAATGGATGACATTGGATATCAGAAGATTTGGATCATACAGTATATGAAACAGTGCCTTGTGGTGGATGCACAAGGAAAATCTATTCCGTTGCCACAAAAGCTTTCCAACATGCCCTCTTGGCTCAATCAAAAAAAGAAAAAAATGTAAAGCTACATCATAGGGCGACTTCCGTGTAAGACCTCTCTCAATTTATTAAATGCTAAGTACACTTTATTAGGACCACATGTATACCTGCCTATTCGTGCAATAATCTAATCAGCCAATCATGAAGTAGCAGTTCAATACATAAAATCATGCAGAGTTTAAGTCTGGAGATGCAGTTTATTCAAACAGTAGACTCAGAATCAGAGTAGAATCAGAAAAATCTGATTTCAATGACTTTAACCATGGTATGTTTGTTAGCACGAGATTGGTTGGCTTGAATATTTCTGTAACTGCTGATGTCCTAAAATTTTCATGCCCAGTAGTCTCTAGAGCAGGGCTCTCAAACTTAATTCACTCAGGGGCCACTGAATAAATTTTTTTCTCCCGTGGGGACCGCTTGCCAAATTTCATAAAATGTCATACTTCAAAATGAAATTTAACTATACACATTACCAGTGTTAATGTCTGCATGTGTTTATAATGTCAGTATATGTGTCTGTGATGGTTTCTTTGCCAGAATTGGAGCGCGGCTAGTACTTTGAGACCCTTGCTCTAGCGTTCACTTGGAATGATGCGAAAAGCCAAAAAACATCCAGTGAGTGGCATTTCTGCAGACAGAAATGCCTTCAAAGACTGAATGGTTCCCACTAATGAACGTCATTGAAGAGGCCAGATGGAACACGTTTGTTTTACTCAATGGTCAAAAAAAGCCATAACCTATATGTTTATATAGAAACATATAAATGTTTTATTATTAAACCCCCAAAAAGGGCCCCAATCACATTTATGTGCAAATATCCAATTCTAAAATAGATATTAGTCCCCATAAACCCCCCCACATAAAAAACAGATGATAAATGAAAAAACAATTCGGCTCAGTTAGCATTCCTGATGACTGTCCAGGTGTAGGATAAGTAATTACTTATCACCATCCACTTGGGATGGAAGCATATGTATACATAATGAGCAACCAACTTGGATTTTTGTCTGTCCACCTTAGTGGAATCCATTCGTGCAAGAGGGCATATTGTAGAAACAGATCCACTAAAAAGACTTTGGTTGGTGGAGTGCCGTTTGATAAATAGAATCTCCAGAACTGAATTTGTATATCACGAACAACTTTATAGGAATATGGTGATGACACCCTGTGCATCCTGAGTCGCTTGATACTACAAGTAACCTGTTACACAGTGTCCATGTGGATAATATTAGGCATCCAACAATCCTGTATAGCCTTTATGTGGAATATAAAAATTCGGTATACTTTCATCATCCCATTGTAAGATGGATAGTATACCACTCCAAGTACTAGAGGTTATCCTGAATGTGCCATCCACATCAAGTAAACTTTAATAGTCACTCCACAAGCAACACAAGAAACAATAGGCGTTCAGAGTGTGAGATCTCACCCATAGCTTGATTTCATAGGAGTATTAGTCCTGCATGGAGTCCATGAAAGACTGCCACAAAACACAACTGGCTCCTTGGGGGAAGGGGGGTGGAGAGGTGAAGGGATTTCTCCATTGCAGATAATGCTGGGGAGTGAAGAGGAGAAGACTGGGGGAGGTTCCCTCTGACCCTATTCTGTAGGAGCCCAATGACCCATTCAGTACTGCCTATTTGCGAGACCCAACCCTGGTTCAGGCAAGAAAGCAGGTGGTTGTAATAAATGATATGCACCAAGGATTGTGGGCGAATAAACAATGGCCCCACTATTCCCTCAATGGGGACCTACTGTATTGGGTCTTCAAGGTTCTGGAGGAGATTGTTGAATAATTACCGATTCCACAACCAAATAAGGATGTTGCTTACTGATTGGTTTTACTGGCCCAGAGTGAAGGCTGAGGTTAACATATATTGTGGGCCCTGTCCTATCTGCACGCCATTTTTTTAATACTGTAATCCCCTAGTGCTCCCTACCTGCAATCAAAGTTCCTTTTGTGTGATGAACATAGTAGCTCCCCAGGGAAAATCTGCATTAGGGCACCAATTAAGGCTGCAGCCAATGATAATTTTCATAATCGATTAGTTAGCCGATTATTAACTTCAATTAATCGATTCATCAAATAAAATTTAAAAAATACCATCATTTATTTAAAATAAAATACACAAATGCAGCGTTACAGACATAAAGTTTACTTCAGAATAAAACGGTATGCACATTTTTTGAAATCGCACTGCACTGGAAAGCAGGGCATTGCAGTACCGCGCGTTCCAGTCTGGGCGATCAGACTGCATTTGGGATCCATTGAAATGAATGTCACACCAATGCACCTTCTGCAGTAAAATTTGTCAGGCCGAAAATGGAAATACTTTTCCCACCTCTTATATATAAATTTTTTATAACTGTATGTATTATATTAGACATCTAATTAGTTTCATGGATTTAAATAATGTGAATTGTAAAACTCTAAGCCAATATAATAAAATAACCAACCTTTTAATCAAAATAACACACCAAAAAATGTTTTTTTGTATTTTAAATTTTAGTTGATTTAACTTTATTTTTTTTATTTGTTTGCACTTTATTCTTATTAATTTAACTTTTTTCTTTACTTTTTTCATTTTTAGTCTTTTTAATTTTAGTTTAACTTTATTTTTTTAAACTTATATATTTTTTATGTACTTTATTGCTGTGAGCAATAGCCAGGTCCTCCTCTACTGATTGACAGCAGGTAGTGGGCGGGTGCAAAAGCCAGCCTGCTATTGGCTATTGTATTTTAAAATATCCAATAGCAGGCTAGGTATGGCTCCTAGCCTGTAGATGCAGAGGAGGCATGGGGCAGGGCATAGGAGGAATGGGGTGGGGCATATGAGGAACTGGGCGGGGTATTTGAGGAACATGGCGGAGCATAGGTGGAACTGGGTGGGGCTGAGACAGAATGGGGCAGGGCTTAGGCGGAACAGGCCGGGGAAGAAGAGACACGGGGCAGCAACGTAGGTACGGGGCAGCGGGGAATGCAGTCACAGCGGTCTCTCCTCCCCGCTGGTGCCGTCTGCAGTGGTCTGTGTCCCCGCTGCTCCTGCCAACACAGGCAAGGAGAGCAGCGGGGATTGAAAGGGACACAGATCGCTGCAGCCAGCACCAGCGAGGAGGAGAACGGAGGAGGAGAGTGGTGGCAACTAATCGTAAATCAACTAATCAATAATGAGAATCGTTGACAAAGATTCTCATTATAGATTATAATCGATTTAATCAATTCGTTTTTGCAGCCCTAGAACCAATATAATTTTATCATCCTCGACTATCACACCTAATACCCCAAGTGACACCCTTGAGGAACACCTTAATCCAAAACTATAGCCCGTGAGCTGTTTCAAATGTTTACCTAAACCGCTTTTCCCAAGGGGATCCTCACTAACCAGGCCACTCCATTTATGTCAAAGGTCATGGCAGACGTGTACAAAACTGTTCTAGATTGAGTAGTTTGCATGTCAGTATACCATCCACAGTCTGACAGCTTGGTAGAACAGTTCAACAAATCTTAAATTCTAAAATGGGTGGTAAAAAGATATAGAAATGATTGGGACTGCCCTCTGCCGGCATCAATGTTGGCTTTAAGTGAGGTTCCCCAAGCTTTCAGTGGGTTCTCCCCTGTCAAATGGGTCTGTGGGCAAACCTTCCAGGGTTTGCTTCACCTAGTAAAAGAGACCTGGAAAAATGAATCTTCCCCCACAAAAGTGCTGAGAAGTATGTCTCTCAGATGCAGGTAAGGATTGAAAATGTGATTGTTTAGTTAAGGAACATCTGCAACATGCCCAGGAGGCACAATGCAGATTCTGTAACTGCTCAGTCGAAGTAAGATCAGGTGGGGACTGGGTGGCAGTATTGATCCACACTCTAGAGAGTAAGATCCTGGCTAGATGACAAGATCATCAAAAAAGTTGGAGAATTGAACTATAACATTCATCAACCAGTAAAAAAAAACCTTTCCAGTTATACCATGTTAATCTGTTGAAGTCCCAGAGAGACAGGGAAACAGTGACTGCTTTTCGGACTTACCTGGTTTCACTTAAGTGATATTACATGATATCATCACTGAACCCCCGTGCCATGGTTTGTGTTAGGCCTTTTCACATCCCTGAGGCCTGAAGGAAAGAGATCTCAGATGAAGTAAAGGTCATTTTGAATTGGGAATCCTTGATGAATTGCATAGTGGTCAAGGCCTATAGTATTGGTTCCAAAGCCCAGTGCAACACTGTGGTTCTACAATGATTTGGTAGGGATGGTGAAACCTCAAGTCAGCAAAATAGGTCTCAAAAAGACAGGTACATGCATTTCTAGGTAACATTGGGTACTGTCGGTGATTAGTCCTGAATTTTGCCACCCTGGTGACTCCTTTGACAGATCTGGATAAAGGCTGGAAGATGGTCATTGAAGATGGAACCCAAAGGCTGAGGGTGTTTTCATGGAGCTCAAGCATGCATTGTCAAAATCCAGTCCTGATAGTTCCTAATTCCTCTAAATAATTTGTTGTTCATACAGATGCCACTAATGTGGGATTATCAGTCGAATCTGTCACAGGTCATCTGTGGAAAGGAGCATGTCATCGTTTTTGCTAGCCAATAGTTGACCGTGGAGGAGAAAAGCTACGCTATTTAGAGTAAGAATGCCTGGCAATAATTAGTCTCTGGACTTCCTTTGGTATTATCAGTTGGGAAGAAAGTTTTGGTTTATTTCAGACCATGCCCCTGTGACATAGATGCTCTCTATTAAGGGGCAAATGCTGGCCTGACCTGATGGTTTCTGACACTTTAAGAGTTCAGATTTGTGGTGGAGCATAGACCTGTGTGACAGTTCCTCTAGTGTATCTCACCCCTTAGGGTTGAGGCAGGGGGTGGAGACGAATGTGTGCCCGTGCAAAGGGATATGCTGTATTTTCGATGATTGTTATAGCTGCGGTTTTCTAAGAAGTGGGCCCTTTAAAAACCAATGCCGGGTTAATGAACAGGAAAGGTGAAAATTAAATAGGAAGAGGAGGAGGGAGTCGCTGGTGTGTTTAGGCTGCCCTTGGTTTAGTGTGGAAAGGAAGAGGTTCATTCCATGCAGGGCTAGGTGAGATAGCTGCTGCTGCTGCTGCTATTATTGTTGACTTTTTGTTTGCTTTATGTATTTTATACTGCTGATGTAAGCAAGTACCTTTTTTGTTCAGGAGTTTATTGAATTGCCATAAAAATCACTGTTTCTCTTTATTTTATGTGGCTGAAAATTAAGCCTGCTAAGGTCACGGAAAAGACTGTGGGGAATCCAGGAAACGCTTTGCACCACTTTTCTGGTGGTATGGAGCTTTTTAAAAGGTCCTGCTTCAAATTTAAAAACGCCCTGTCACCAATTGCAGTAGCTATACCGATATTTGCATCAGATTCAAGTAGCTTTTAATTGCGCCACTTTAACAATCTGTTGATATGGCTGCAACAGAATCAAAAAGAACTGACCCAAGTTTACAGATTAGGTCATTAAGAACAATTCTGAATTGGCATACAGAAAGATGCCAGTTCTCAGATTGGGGCTTGGCTGTACTGGTAGGCTGTCATGAATGTGACATAACCAGCAGTTCCAATGTGGATTGCTGTACAACTGGAATGTGGACAGAATTCAAACACAGTGCTATACATTTATGAAGGTACATGTGTATATAAGAATAACCTTTTTATTTTAGTCCCTAGATGAAAACAAGCAGTAGCCCACCGCAAGGGTTAATAACAATTTTGCTTGGAGTTTTTCTTTAAATAGCCATCAAACACATGTACCTGCCTACATATATAACACTGTTTTTGAATTCTGTCCACACTCCAGTTGTCCAGCAATCTGCATTGGGACTAAAATAAAAAAGTGATGCTCACCTGAACCTCAGAGGCAGCTGGCTGCAGCAGCACTCCCTCCTCCTATGCTGCAGTGAGGGTATGTCCCTCTGTGCCACTTGATTGCGTCCTGTTTTGACCAGAGCTTGCACTACTTTTCCAACTGCACATGCTTTGCATCTGTTTTGACCAAAGCTTGCACTACTTTTTCAATTGCATGTTTTTTGCACGATTTTTGCACCTGTTTTCATCTGCATTTGTTCTGCGGCTGTCTGAAACTAGAGCATCACCTAACAAAACAATCACAACTGAAGAAGGCCCCAGGACCACTTCAAGAAGCGACAGTTAAGCTTTTTGCCTGGAGTAAAAAGTCTTCTTTCCTGGAGTCTGTTAAACCTCATTTATGAAGAACATAACACTAGCATCATAAATCTGGCGCAAAGTGCATCAAATATATTCAGTGCAAGTTTAAACACTCGCAATTGCTATGATAAATTCCCCCCACTGTTTTTAAGTTTTATTTCTATCTGTGAGCCATTAGGAGAGATTGGGCCTTCATCTGGTCCCTATCACCAGGGCAGAAAGTGAGGTAAATTCTCGCCAATGGGCATTGGGCACACAGCAGTAAGACTGGAGAGATCTGACCATTCTCAGTCATAACAGAAATTTAGAAGAGAAAAGTTTTGGCTGAAGATGGACTTTAATGTCAAAAGAAAGAAAGAGTCTAATAACTACATTTACAGTATACTAGTTCAAAGGTGGCACTAGGTCCATAGGACACCTTTAGGTGGCCAATGGCCCGAGGAATCCCCTGCACGTTCCTTTTGGCCACCTTTTACACAATAATTGCTCTGACAGTACAGTTATCCTTTTCAAAGAATCCCTGAGCGAGTACAGTATTCTTATTGTTGGGGACCTCTCTCCTGAAAAGGCTGGTTGTCTGTCTTGCTAATTAGGTGGCTTCACTACTTTGCACTTTCTACTGTCCTGAAAAAAGTGCACAGAGCAGTTCTTCTGACCTTATTTCCCACATAGTTGTTCAGTATCGGTGATGAGGTCAGGAATGCCAGCCCCCATATTTACCCTTTTTATAGATTGACCTTGTTCAGTATTGTAATACCTAGGAATACCTTGTGTTATAGCTAATGAACATGAAATTGTGTATGGTCAGCATTACTTTGTAAAGCAGACTCCACCAGCCAATGGAATATGTATTGTAGAAGATCACTTTGTAAAAAAAAACAAAAAACCTATGGTGATTGTGATCATTTAAAAACAAAAGGCACTACTGCGAGGAAGAAGCCTCATAAGCTAGCCAGACCTCTCCAATCAGCAGAGAGACCACTGCTTCCACACAGCGACCAAATGTTAGCAGGGAACAGGCTTCTTCACTAAGGCTGCTTTCGAAAAGAAAACAAATATTAAGACTTTGCACACCCTTTTGGTGTGATGCACCTGAAATGCATTTAGCTGATTTAACCACCTCCCGTCCGCCGATCGTTGAAAGACAGCCGGACGCGAGTCTCCTGGATGCGGGTGGGCGTCTTTAGACGTCCTTCGTGCCCGCTCGCGCGCCCCCTGGCGCGCACGAGCGGGAAAGCGTCTGGATTTTAAACGGCCAGTTTACATACAAGCGGTCTGGCGTCTGTGGAGACGCCCGATCGCTTGTATGATGGAAGTGAAGGTGCGCCCCTTCTCACCTCTGGAGCAAAACAAACGACAAACGCACTCAACAATTTGTTACCAGTTATACAGTAAGGTGCACACGAAATGGGCTTTGAACAGTAAAATAGCAGAAAGGCATCATGGCACACTCACAAAACCAGTGAAAACAAACCTGCACCCAATTTGATATCTTCTGCCCGCATGTGCTCCAAGATGGAGACTCTCATAGTTTAGAGTTAGGACCGCACTATAAGAGGTGCCTTGGCGCGGCAGTGTGGCTTATACATCCTCGGCTGAAGACGTGTATCCAAACCTCTGTCATTATCCTTAGTGGTGAGACATGTTGTTTTACATGCTGGTTTTGTGAGTGTGCCATGATGCCTTTCTGCTATTTTCCTTCTTACCTCTGGTCACCGTCGCTGACCCCGCCGCGATCGCGGGCGTCCATCCATCCCGGGCGATGTGGCTCTGTGCAGAGAACGGACTCTGAATGCATTCCGCATTCCTCTGTCACTCTCCGGTACAGAAACCGGAGAGAAGCTGATGAAGCAGTGCTTTATCAGCTTTTCTGGGGGTCCCTAGGTGACATTAGGGGTCTTAGAGACCCCTGATGTCTTCATAAAGGGGACCTGTAATTGTAATTTGTTACTACAAAGGGTACTTATTAGCACCATATGTGATAACAATAACATTAAGTGTAAAAAATAAAAAATTCTCACAAAATAAATAAAAATTTACACACACAAAACAAAAAAAACCCACAAATTGTTTTTAAAGTCCCCCACATAGATGCGCAAAAATGCGTTAGATGTGCCTAGACGCGAAAACAACGATTGCTCCAATTATGCTGCACGTGTTACATAACGTCGCAATGAGAGCAATAATTTTAGGGCTGTCAATCACTGATAACACAAAACTGATGAGCGGTAAAATCTTTTAAAGCGTCGCCTATGACCAATTTTGGCTATGGTGTTTTTTTAGGGATTTTGCGGGCGCGCGCAAATTTAAGGCTTGACATGTTTGGTGTCTATTTACCCGAC
>NW_017308020.1:252208-255778 GCF_000935625.1 Nanorana parkeri
AGACGTCCTTCGTGCCCGCTCGCGCGCCCCCTGGCGCGCACGAGCGGGAAAGCGTCTGGATTTTAAACGGCCAGTTTACATACAAGCGGTCTGGCGTCTGTGGAGACGCCCGATCGCTTGTATGATGGAAGTGAAGGTGCGCCCCTTCTCACCTCTGGAGCAAAACAAACGACAAACGCACTCAACAATTTGTTACCAGTTATACAGTAAGGTGCACACGAAATGGGCTTTGAACAGTAAAATAGCAGAAAGGCATCATGGCACACTCACAAAACCAGTGAAAACAAACCTGCACCCAATTTGATATCTTCTGCCCGCATGTGCTCCAAGATGGAGACTCTCATAGTTTAGAGTTAGGACCGCACTATAAGAGGTGCCTTGGCGCGGCAGTGTGGCTTATACATCCTCGGCTGAAGACGTGTATCCAAACCTCTGTCATTATCCTTAGTGGTGAGACATGTTGTTTTACATGCTGGTTTTGTGAGTGTGCCATGATGCCTTTCTGCTATTTTCCTTCTTACCTCTGGTCACCGTCGCTGACCCCGCCGCGATCGCGGGCGTCCATCCATCCCGGGCGATGTGGCTCTGTGCAGAGAACGGACTCTGAATGCATTCCGCATTCCTCTGTCACTCTCCGGTACAGAAACCGGAGAGAAGCTGATGAAGCAGTGCTTTATCAGCTTTTCTGGGGGTCCCTAGGTGACATTAGGGGTCTTAGAGACCCCTGATGTCTTCATAAAGGGGACCTGTAATTGTAATTTGTTACTACAAAGGGTACTTATTAGCACCCTATGTGATAACAATAACATTAAGTGTAAAAAATAAAAAATTCTCACAAAATAAATAAAAATTTACACACACAAAACAAAAAAAACCCACAAATTGTTTTTAAAGTCCCCCACATAGATGCGCAAAAATGCGTTAGATGTGCCTAGACGCGAAAACAACGATTGCTCCAATTATGCTGCACGTGTTACATAACGTCGCAATGAGAGCAATAATTTTAGGGCTGTCAATCACTGATAACACAAAACTGATGAGCGGTAAAATCTTTTAAAGCGTCGCCTATGACCAATTTTGGCTATGGTGTTTTTTTAGGGATTTTGCGGGCGCGCGCAAATTTAAGGCTTGACATGTTTGGTGTCTATTTACCCGACGTGATCCCGCCTTTTATATTTTACCAAAAAATTGGGTAAAAATAAATGTTTCCGAAAATAATAAAGGGAAAACCATTTAAAAAAAAATATTCAGTACTTTTTTGTTACATAGTAAAAAATAAAAACCCCAGTGGTGATTAAATAACCCAAAAAAAAGCTCTTTCTGTCCCCAAAAAATTGTATAAAAATCATTTCAGTACAGTGTTGCATGACGGAATAAACGTCAATCAAAGTACCACAATACTGAAAAATGGCCTGGACAGGAAGGGGGTGTAAACACCCCGGTCAGCAAGTGGTTAAACTGAAAATTCGATTGGCCTTTCAAATAAAAAATATTTTAGCTCATCTCTCTCTCACTCTGTTTACTCCTATTATCAGCATGTTCTTGATGCCCCTTGATTGGTTCCTTGTGCTGTTTCTCCTTTGCCCAGTTTAAAGCTGTTTATTTATTTATTTTTTGAAGGGAGGTGTGGGTGGGGGTTACAGCACCAAACACATTAGTTATTTGTAATGGTGTGAATTCCATTAAGTGCAGCTGCATTTTCTTTGTAAGATCTTCCCTCAGTGTTCCCTTACCAGCCGCTGGATATTGCCCCCAGCGGCTGTCTTCCGCCACCGGAGGGGAGGGTACTGTTCCACCCTGACTTAACTGGTTTGCAACTGTTGCAACTATTTGAGGCTAAAAGGAATGAAACTATAAGGCCTATACATATTATTCTACATAATGTAACATGGGCATCCTGGAAGCCATCTTTTTTCTGTCTATTCTATCAGTTATATAAAGTAAATTTGAGTTCATGGTTTCTGGACAAAGAATCTAACATCAGCGATTCTTAGAGCCTTAACACATACATTCCCGGGTTGTAAATTGTGGGGGTACCAGACAACAACGGCAAGATAAGGACTAACCATGGTACCAGACTGTGTTAGACTGAGATTGATGGAATTGCCATGTCTCAAACTTAAAAAAGAACAAAAGAACCTACCATGATATTTTCTTTCCTTTTTTCATCATAAGAAAAAGAGCTCACCATAAAAGTTACCTTATATAAATATTATTATTATTATTTGATAGAAACACATAGATGCGCAAAAATGCGTTAGATGTGCCTAGACGCGAAAACAACGATTGCTCCAATTATGCTGCACGTGTTACATAACGTCGCAATGAGAGCAATAATTTTAGGGCTGTCAATCACTGATAACACAAAACTGATGAGCGGTAAAATCTTTTAAAGCGTCGCCTATGACCAATTTTGGCTATGGTGTTTTTTTAGGGATTTTGCGGGCGCGCGCAAATTTAAGGCTTGACATGTTTGGTGTCTATTTACCCGACGTGATCCCGCCTTTTATATTTTACCAAAAAATTGGGTAAAAATAAATGTTTCCGAAAATAATAAAGGGAAAACCATTTAAAAAAAAATATTCAGTACTTTTTTGTTACATAGTAAAAAATAAAAACCCCAGTGGTGATTAAATAACCCAAAAAAAAGCTCTTTCTGTCCCCAAAAAATTGTATAAAAATCATTTCAGTACAGTGTTGCATGACGGAATAAACGTCAATCAAAGTACCACAATACTGAAAAATGGCCTGGACAGGAAGGGGGTGTAAACACCCCGGTCAGCAAGTGGTTAAACTGAAAATTCGATTGGCCTTTCAAATAAAAAATATTTTAGCTCATCTCTCTCTCACTCTGTTTACTCCTATTATCAGCATGTTCTTGATGCCCCTTGATTGGTTCCTTGTGCTGTTTCTCCTTTGCCCAGTTTAAAGCTGTTTATTTATTTATTTTTTGAAGGGAGGTGTGGGTGGGGGTTACAGCACCAAACACATTAGTTATTTGTAATGGTGTGAATTCCATTAAGTGCAGCTGCATTTTCTTTGTAAGATCTTCCCTCAGTGTTCCCTTACCAGCCGCTGGATATTGCCCCCAGCGGCTGTCTTCCGCCACCGGAGGGGAGGGTACTGTTCCACCCTGACTTAACTGGTTTGCAACTGTTGCAACTATTTGAGGCTAAAAGGAATGAAACTATAAGGCCTATACATATTATTCTACATAATGTAACATGGGCATCCTGGAAGCCATCTTTTTTCTGTCTATTCTATCAGTTATATAAAGTAAATTTGAGTTCATGGTTTCTGGACAAAGAATCTAACATCAGCGATTCTTAGAGCCTTAACACATACATTCCCGGGTTGTAAATTGTGGGGGTACCAGACAACAACGGCAAGATAAGGACTAACCATGGTACCAGACTGTGTTAGACTGAGATTGATGGAATTGCCATGTCTCAAACTTAAAAAAGAACAAAAGAACCTACCATGATATTTTCTTTCCTTTTTTCATCATAAGAAAAAGAGCTCACCATAAAAGTTACCTTATATAAATATTATTATTATTATTTGATAGAA
>NW_017308020.1:255809-260829 GCF_000935625.1 Nanorana parkeri
ATATTCCTTATTTGGTTGTACTTATTGAAACATATTAGTATATATTATTAATATGGTGCTTTGTTTTTTTTAGGGCTGTGGAAATTAAAGATTAATTTCTCGATTAATTGTTAAACTTTTTGATCGATTAAAATTATTTTGATCGCTAATGAAAACACTCACCTCACCGCCGGCTTCCGGGAGTCGCGTCGGCGATCCGGTGACGTCACGGACATCGACGTCACTGGACTCCTCCCCCCTTACCCAAGTGGCTCCCTCGGCTAACAAAGGGACGTTGATGTCCGTGAAGGCTAACAAAGGGAAGGGGGAGGAGTCCGGTGACGTCGATGTCCGTGAGCCACTTGGGCCGGTGAGTTTGCCCAAGAAACTTTCTGCACGAGCGCCAGCCAAGGCATTGGCCTATACATCCAGCACGTTATTATTCTGAGTTGCCCCACTCAAGCGGCGGCCATATTGAGTGGGGCACGTGAGAATGAGTTCATTTTATTACTTCATTGCTGTGCTGTATGTGTATAGGCCAATGTCGTTGGATCTGTATGTGCATTATAATTAATCAAAATTAATCGATTAAAAAAAATTTCCATTAATCGGACACAAAAATGTTAATCATTACCAGCCCTAGTTTTTTTAAAGTACAAATAATTACATTGGGTATATTTTTGTGAGTAACCACTGTGTCTTAGTACAATTGACTTAATTCTCTTGCTCAGACTTTCTCAAGCTATATATCTCTCAAAGAGACAGTAAGTCTGACAAGGTATGTCAAGATATCTGATTAATTCTTAATTTTATAGACTTAGCTCTGAGGTCATCTCATGGAATAATATTGGAATTTTAAGGAAAAATACAGAATTATTTCCAGTCCAACATTGCCCTTTTCAGGTAATTTGGAGTAAATTGGAGTAAGGTGATCTAGTTCCTGACATTATAATTAGGTTGAGATAAGCTTTCTCCTCCCACATTTTTGGGTGATAAAAGTTAGGAGAAAGTTAAAAGGGAAGGACAGAAAAACGGAAAAAAAGAAAGAATATACAGGAGGACGTACACAGACACAGGAGGGAGAGATCTGAAGCTGATGGACGGTCTACCAGGGGAATGGAACCGAAGGGAACCTGACCATCTCTTGTCCCTACACTGACACAAAGCTGACATCTCTTAGACAAAAGATTTTTAAATTTTTGGTAAAATATAATTTTCTATTTATCTGTAGGCAATTAACTAGCCATATATATCTAACTAAACCATGCTCTACTACTTTGCCCTGCTCTTGAAGTCTCGTATGCCCCAGCTCTCTTCTGAAATCTCAGAGCTCTTAGAAACACATAATACTATAGATGAGTTTCGGTCTGCTTTAAAGACTTCTAAGACTGGTAATTGCCCTGGTCCTGATGGTTTTACCCTATCTTACTATAAATAATTTAGCACTCTCCTTGACCGACATTTCGTGGAGGCCTACAACTCTCTATCTCATAAAACGAAACTGCTTACGGATACTCTTAGGGCTGTTATACCTAAAGAAGATAAAGACCCGTCTCTTTGCTCCAGTTATCACCCTATATCCCTATTGAATGTGGATCATAATCTTTTTACTAAGATTCTAGGGAACCGGTTGCTTCCACATATTCCTTCGCTCATGCACCTTGATCAGGTGGATTTGACTCCACCTGGCCAGGGATAACATTATTAATGTCCTGAACTTGATACATCATACCTCTTCTATATCATCCCCATGCCTTTTCCTCGGGACTGACGCTGAAAAGGTGTTCAATAGAGTCAGCTGGCCTTTTCTGGATGCCATCCAGCAGAATATTGGACCTGGTCATATGATGTTGGGTTGGTTCTGTGCTCTCTATTCCCATCCTACAGCTCAAGTTAAAGTTAATGGGATTCTTTCCAAACCGTTCCAAATTGCTAATGGGACCCGTCAAGGTAGTCCCCTTCATTCTCTCTTTAGAACCCTTTCTTTGCACCATTCGTAACAATTCAGATATCAAAGGTGTATGCACAGCTGTCAGGGAATACAGGATCTCTGGTTACGTGGATGTTTACTCTTCTCGCTCTCCTGTCTTGAGGTGTCCCTACCGATACTCTTGAGGGAGCTGAAGGTCTACATGGCCCTATCCAATTTAAAGATTAACCCCCCCGAAGTCGGAAGCATTGCCGATGGCATTCTCTGCTGTAAGGGAAAAATGGTTGAGAGACTTTTAAACAAACGACTATGGCCATTAAATATCTGGGTGTTTGGATACCTCATGCAATAGAAGATACCTTTAAACTAAACTTCCCTCCTCTACTCTCACATGTATGTTTCCTCCTGGAACGATGGGATATCGACCCATTCTCTTGGTTCGGCCGATGCAATATTCTCAAGATGACGATTTTCCCCAAATTTCTTTTTCTTTTAGATGCTTTACCTATACATGCCCTGTCTAAGTTACTAAAATCCATATAATCAACATTTTCTAGATTACTCTGGTCCAATAGACATCCTAGGGTGCGACTGCAGACACTTATGACTCCACGGTCTAGTGGAGGGATAGAGTGGAGGGATAGATCTCCCGGATGTGGCTAAATACAGGTTAGCCTGCCATTTGACTAGGATGATCGATTCGAGCAGGCACGGCCCTTCCAAACTGTGGCTGCATTTGGAACGGTCTTTTTCTTTTCCTTTACAAGGTCTTCCATGGTGTTCAGTGGAGAAACATGGTTTCATTTGAAAAATCACCCTCTCATAGGGGTCACTCTAAAGCTCTATAGTACTGCCTTGAGGACCCTTTCTTTGACTGTTCTCCCTTCCCCCCTATTCTGGAAAATACAGAGTTTACTCCAAGTATACTGGATGGTTCTTGTACATATCCGAGAACGCAAGGCAAACTTAATGCCCTGCACTACTGTAAGAATTCTTCTTGGCTTTCTATCCCTGAGCTGACGGCCTCTGAGGGTACTTTCCGATTGCCCCTCTATGGGAGCCTGTGTTTGTTTACAGCATGTTTTGACTTTGGGAATAAACATTGTCCAGCTTGTGATACCAGTTTGTGCGGCAATTGTTTCTGCAGCGTTCTCTTGCCTGCACCGACAAGAGGAATGGGGCTGTGTGACCACAGGGCAAGGAATATGAGCGGTGGTTACTTTGTGAGTTTTATCTTGCATGTGCTGCTGCTGTTTTTTCCTGGCGTAGAATAGATGTAAGCCGGTGAACTCCATAGGCTCCATGAGGGGTGTTGGTTGTTTTAAGAGCAACCCATTCACTTGAGGGTGGTGGAAAGCTCTCTTCTCCCTGTTCCATTTCGACATAGTGAATAGGGTGAGTGGTTGGGATCAGGGGAGAGCGGTGTTTTCTGTGGCAGCTAGGTGCTTCAGTCTCCAACTTAATAGTAAGCACCTCATCAGTTAGGTAGTTCCTCAAGGGTGACAGTGTTCCTCTCCTTCACACATTCCCTGACCTCAGTGGGGCACGTAGCAAAAAATTGCTCCTTTAAAAAGGTCTGGATAATATGCTCCATAGCATTGGCAGGTTTGCAACATTTTTGAGCATGTATCTTAAATGAGTGCTCAGAGTGGCAGAGTGTAATATTCTAGCACAGTCTGCTTAATCATTTTATAGTCCCATAGAGTTCACGGCAGTTCCATGGCCCAGTATGCAGCAACTGCACCACTTTCCACCTTAATCTTACCAGATGACACACTGAATCCACGTGGGGTAACTCTAGCAATCGGCATAAATGTTCAAAATCCTGAAAGAAACCCTCCAGCAGCCTCACTAAATGGTTTGAAGTCCTTACAAGTAACCGTTGGGGGTTCTGGTGCAACCGATTGTGATCTGAGGAGGTAGTCCTGCCCTTTGGAGGCCCTGAGTGTCTCTCTCTTGCGGTCTCTTCAACTAGCTTCCCATTTGTCATCCAAGATGAATTTGGGTCTGAGGATAGCCATTTCTTCTTTAAACATTGTGACCCAAGGGCTCCTGGGTCTCCAGCTGTCTGACCCAGGATTCCTGTTCTCAGATGGTGGAAAATCCTGGACATCCACATCTTGTGGGCTAGTTTCCTATTGTTTCAATTAGTTGCTCTTTGGACAGGCCCCTGTAGTTGAGGCCTAGATCCCGATTGTAAACTCAGCATAGTTCAATTCCTAATTCAATACGTTGAGCAGGGTACAATGTTAGGAGGACAGCAATATAGCAGGACAGCAATATAGCATGGCCAGTGACAATTGGCAAGGATCACAGAGCAGAAATATGGTACAGCAAAAGGGTGGTAAAGTGGTAACAATCTGAGGTACAGTCATGGACAATCACCATGATCACATGGTGCCAATTTAGCACAGCATAGGGGGTAAGTCTAGAGTTCAGCAGTAGCAATACGGGGGGTTCAGCGGAATCACAATAGCAGCAATATGGTCAGCAGGGGCAGTACAGCAGAATCGCAGGGGAAACAATAGGACACAGCAAGGAGTTAATGCATTACTTACATAGGACCAATTGGTCACGTTGGTCCAAGGAGAGCTAGATTCATTGGAGGGGTCCTCGCAAGGCAAGCCGATGTAGCACAGGACAGAAGAGGTGCAGACTAAGCATTTCCTGGGTCCAACGTAAAGGTAAGGGGGAGTCCTATGTAGCCCAGCCAAAGCCAAAGGGGTCACAACAAGAAAAAATGGTTCCACAGAAAGAAAATGGGTGTCTTGGTGTTCAAATAGCAGCAGTCCAAAATCGCAAAATACATAGGTGCAGAACTACATGCCCCAGCAATCCTGCTATCCCTCAGGTCTCTCTCTAGTTAGACCCTACAGCCATAAGTTCCTTCCTGGGTCACAGGAGGACATATAAGTACAATCTCTGAGTATACTCTCACTGTCTTCTCTGAACACAGGTCCGATATATTATACCTGGAGGTCAGCAACCAGGAATCTGAGCCCAAATTTCTGATGCTAATGTTTCTGACTTTATCCTGGTACAGGAGATGTTGCAGAGGACTACAAATCCCAGCAATACCTTTTACAGCAATGCAGAATAGCATCATCTGCA
>NW_017308020.1:260881-301853 GCF_000935625.1 Nanorana parkeri
CCAGCCTTCACCCACCCAGGTCCCAGACACCCCTTCCATTCAGCCTCACCTGAGTCCTGCAGCACCTTCTTCGGGAGGGAGCTCAGGGGTGGTTCCTCAGTGAGCGCCTCCCACAGCAGGATGTGCTGCCTTGCAGTGCCTACAGAGGGCTCCGGGTTATGCTTCTCTAAGCAGTCCCCACAGGTGACCGGTTTCTGTTATTTCTCTTGACCCGACGAGAATTCTCACTAGTCGAGAGAAATAACAGAACACCAGCCTCGTGATGTGCTACAGCGCATCTCTCCATACGGGCACAGCCGCACAAATTACATCCTTCCTGGTGTGTGTGGCACTGGGAGGGAGTGGTGCAGTTGCTGAGGGCGGCAATATCTTGGGGGGCAATTGCCCCATTTTTAAGACCAAATACAATTACTTTCCCTCAGATACTTGCCGATACCAATTGCCGATACTTTTTTAAAGGGCCACGTGAATTTTTTTTCTAAAACAACACAGACTGATGATTTTAGGGCAGTTTCTCACCAGGGCTAAATACAGGGGTCACCAGAACTGAATACATGTCCCCAAAGCAGATTAGTATTCTGCTTAGGGGACATGTATTCTAATAAGTAACAATGGAAAATGCAATTTTAGATTGAATAATACAATTGATAGATCTAATTATTTATTTTTTATTTATATTGAATATTAAAAGAGGAATGCACTTTTAAATGTAAGTGTGTTGTCCTGTGTGGTGCCCTGTTTCCTAGAGCAAGGCAGAATGGAAAAATGGCTCGTTTGCATCAATCATCATAAGTTACTTCTCCTACCACTGTATCTATATTTGTAGACTATCATACAGTTAAACAATGGAAGTCAGTCCTGCCTTTCTTAAAGGAGAATTATTGGGAGAGGCAAATGCACTCATTCCCATAGTTAGATCTCACATGTGACACTGCAGCTGTCACACGTGGGCTCTATTGATCACAAACCACTGGTCGCTGATCGACCTTCTCCCTACAGAGAGCGGAGACTGTCAGTCACGGCTCCCAACAGGATTCCCGCCTCCCCTCTCCGGTTCTCCAGCGCTGACTGGAGGGACGGACGGGGGAAGGGGACAGCTGGCTCTGTCAATCAGACAGAGGGATGGATACCAACACTATTGTCAGGATCTTTCCTGGCTACAGCATGGCTCTGCGCTGTCAACATTAGCATATGTCCTCCTGTGACCCAAAAAGAGAATTATAGCCAAAAAAGGTTTGGCCATAGTTCTCTTTTAAGCTGGCCATACATTTTTTTTTTCTCGTTCAGCCCTGCAGGGTTAAACCAGAAAAAAAACGCTTGATTCCCCCATTCACGCTAAACAGCATGGATGGGGAAATCTCCCCCCATATGGCTATTGGAGTCTGACAGTTGGCACCTGTAGCTGTCACAATACCCAAAAAGTGACTGTGTCTGGCTGCAGTCACTGTTCGATTGACAATTTTTGGCCTGGTGGTTGAACAGAGGGGCGCCACCCACTGATAGAATTTAGAAATTCCAGCAGTGCATGGCCAGCTATAATGTAGAATTATATTGCTTAATAGAAGTAGTAAGACACCTGAAGGTTTTTTTGTTTCTTAAGCAAACTAATCTATAAATGTTGTCAAACAGGAGGACATTCTGCTTTCAGTTTCTTGTTTACAAATTGAATATGAGGCCACGTAATGGAAAGCACTGCCCCTTCGTGAATATAAACCATGACTGTAGGACCAACAACTGATGCAGCTTCCAAGACTATTTGATCCACCCCAATAAAAATGACTGTGAATGTTTCCTAGTTACTGTCTAAACACAGACAACTGTCCAAGCTTTTTAGACGGTAAACACCATCATGTGAAGCTGCTCTAAAAGTAGCCCACAGCCGTCCTGTGACTATTACAGACATTCTATGCTGTTCAACTCACTATACAAAGAATGTTAAAATAACAGATGGCCCAGAATAGGAAAGTTAAGATGATAATAAACAGGAAATAATCTGTTCCTTGCAAAAAGGATTTCAGAATTGTGGGAACTGAGAAGTTTGTTTCAATTTATTTTTCAGAATTTGAGTTTAAATGAAAGTAGATCCATTTACAAGATAGACATGCTAAATGACAAATCAGCTGAAATAAAATAGAATTCACTAGTACATCTAAAGTCCTTTATTACAAATTTAATATTTGTCACTTTGTCCGCATCTGCTTTTTCGCATAATAAGATGAATTGGTCAGATGAAGGAATTCCAGGGCACAATGTAGACACTCAGAAACAAAGATTGCATGTGCAGAGTTCTCAGGTCACACAAAAATCAATTGTAGCAAATAGTCACATGATTTGAAAGCTGACAGACATCTCATGAGAACCAAAATGACTCTGTTAACCTATGTGCTGCCACCGGTTAATCCCACTTATACAGAGCTACAACCACCACTAACATACTCAGCATCAGACATTTCCTAGAGTGTCAGATGTCAAGATCTCCCTGTTGCATGATGTGGTTCCAACTATCAGACACTAAAGCTGGCCATACACTGTTCTATTTTTTTTTGTTCAACCCATGGGCTGGGTAAAAAAATATAGAACAGAGAAATCCCCTGCTGTTTCCTTTGTCTTCCTTTGGCTGCTGTCAGAATACCTGAACAGTGCCTGCAGTGAATTGGCTGCAAGCACCATTCGTTATAAATATTTCCGGTCAACTCCTTCGATCAGCTGATCAAGGGGTGCAGACAGCGCCACCCACTGTACAAATTTCGGCCCGGTTATTGAAGAACCAAATGAAATTCACATAGTGGCTGGCAACATACTGTTAGATTTTAGGATTCAGGATGCAGGTTAAAAATACTGATATGGGTAAAGATAAAAAGTGAGACATTGTAGAGAACATATAATTGTAACCCCTATATACATATGTTGCTACGTGGGTGACTAATATTCTGATTGTAAATAGTTAATTGACCTTTGCACGGCCTGTGATGCAGAGACCTGTGGCAATTGCAGTGCAAAGACTGAGACAAGCCGTTCTGTGAGAGGGTGTGCGGACTGTAATTCCCAGGAGGCTGTGTGCCTGGAGGGGAGGAGTGATGCTGCTACCCAGCTGCTGAGAGTGCAGTGCAGGAGAGCCAAGTGAAGGAGTCATGTCTATGTGGCTGCCACTGATGCAGAGGGGCCATAGATTCTGTGGAAGCCTTGGGGAGTGTGATCGGACTGGAGAGCACTCAGAGAGAGACTTCTGTCTGGTGTGTGACATCAGCATTGTTTGGACGATCTCTTCTGTGAGGTACAGTGTCACCTATACAGCGGGGATATCGTGGCCTGGACGAACGGCCGAGCCTGCGCAGCAAGAGATCCACTAAGGCTCGGCAATCTGCTGCAGGACCAGAGGTGATTACAAAGAAAGTTCTTCACTTTCTTCCGGCGACCGGGGATCATCTTCAAGATACAGTGGGTGACTTCAGGACCAGCAAGGGTGTCAGCTTGAGAGAAAGGGGACGCCTGTCTCTCGCTGATTGACATCACAGTTGCATGACTGACCCTTGTGGTGGTGCGAGACCTTTGGCCATTTGTGTTATCTTTGCAATTTTTTTTTATGTTTGCCAGTGTCAAATTTCCCCTGTAGGCAGTATTACCCAATTGTCTGAAAATTTGACTGATCCTTTGTCCTTTAATGGATTCTGGAGTTATAAGTGGAGCATGTTGCATTACTGAATCATACATACTGAAGTACTGTTGAAAACAGTCCCCTTGTAATATACTTACCTTCCAGAATCAGAGTAGAACGCCACCCCTCAACCAATCAGGTCCCGCGGTGTCACCTGATCTCTTCCTCCTTAGGCCATGAGGTTCAAACAGCCAGAGCCTGTGTAATTTGTAAGTCCAATACGTCCCCCTGCACTCCTCACAGCGTCTCCGGCACGAATCACAATGATGGTGCTCGCAGTGATACTCACGGATGGCGCCGTGCACATCAAATGAACAGGAATCACCAGCACTCAGTGAAAAATATTCAAACGATAAAGTCCATTTTAATTGGACAAATCATCATACCTGTTGCAATAATTATAACAAATGTTTCGGGGCCACGCAGGAACCCTTCATCAGGGTAACAATGTAACACTGTGTAATTTGTAAGACATTGGATCCCTGTTTCACACAACTATCCTTTCCTCCTTGAGAACAAATCAGCACCTACAGAGTCTCACCTGTGACAAGCCAATACTCCTGTGAGACTCATCACGATCTAATCCACTGCCGCCAACTTGTGTGTGTGTGTTCTCAGCACTCTCATTTCTACAATCATTTCCCAGTGTCAGCTCTCTGAGTGATCCATTATGCAATCATACTACTGTGTACAATATTATTCCTGCAAAGTTCCAACTTGCTGCTGCTGCAGCCCTGTGTGCAATCTGCATTATCAGCTCTACAAAATCAAGCCTGCTGATTCTTTCCAATGTTTAAAGGAGAACTATGAGATGAGTGATTTCCACTCACCTCATAGTTCTAGCCGACCTGTGACAATGAGACTGTCACAGGTCGGCTCAGTAGATCGGGAGGTGAGCGAACACATACCAGCTGGATTCCCCTCTCCCCCCTCCGATCTGCCAGCGCTGACTGGCGGAACGGACGGGGGAGGGGGCGGGTACAGCTGGCTCTGCCTCTAGATAGGCAGAGCCAGCTGTCACTCATGCAGCTGGGCGGATCCTGACGTCCATGTCGGGATCCGCTCCGGCGTCTCAGTATACCGCGAGCTGTAGCTCGCGGTATAGTGAGCTTAGGGTAAAGGGAGGACGCTAGTTTGTGTTCTCCCGTTACCCTAAGGAGAACTATGGGGAAAAACACTGACCCCATAGTTCTCCTTTAAGCCTGCATTTCCACCCTTGCAGCCATAAGCCAGACTGTACATAGCACACTCCATGAATCCTGCAGGGATCAGCTTTTCCAAAGATCTTACCTTGCTTCCAGTGAGGACCCACACAACCGCAAGTAAAATTTACTTATATGTGTATATGGCACATTCGCTTATTGATAGGATTTTCCTTGTGAACTGATGCATTAGACCTGTACGATGTAATACAGGAGATGGAGAGACTTATGCAATATACTGTAAATGTATGAAGTAATGCAAACCATGCGTTAATATTGCAAGATAGCAGTATCAAGGACACAGGATATGGAGTACTGCATTACATCTGTATGAGTTAATACAGGTTCCTGCAAGTCTATTATACCAAACCTGCGTAAGGTGACGCATGTCACTATCAGTTGAACAATATTCTCCATGTGTTATGTTACTTGGCCTTTCTCCTCTATGTAATTTGATATATTGCTAATCATACCACAGTGTTTCAGCAGCTGAGATTCATTAAAATCCTTAATAGATATTACACCCCTTCCTTCAGTTAATGGCCTAAGTAATCCCACATAACATATTTTTACCTGCCAGTACAATTTTTTCATGCATTTTCATTTTTGTTAAAATTATTTACAGATGATCTTTTCTTTATAATTTTTATAAATTGTTTTTTCTTTTCATTTAAGGTTCTGGTCAAGCAAATATGGGCAGGGAGGGCAATGTAAACTGAGTAAAAATAATGGAAGGGGGACCCAACTGGAATTTGTGGGGCTGCCACATTAGGTGGGAGATTAATTTCAACCCCTTGATCCTCATTAGCCATTTCGAGTGAGGCTTTCTGTCAGGATCCAGAGCACCCCCAGATGGCGCTGGAGCCGGGTCCTGCAGTTCCTGTGCTCGCCTGCGGGTGTCCAGCAGCCAGGGACTGTAAGGAACCTGCAGCTCCAGTACTCACCTGCGGGTGTGCCCCAGCTGTGACTGATCATCCCATCACCTGGTGCTTCCTGGGAGGGTATTTAGGCCCTAACTGCAGTCAGGAAGCTGGCTCAGTATTGGCGTCGCCTGCACTTGACTGATTCCTGAACCCAGCTTCCTAGCTGCCGACCTGTCACCGACCCGGCTTGTTACCCGACCACTCTTCTTGGATCCTGTTTCTGTACCGTGCTGCCCTCCTGTTAACGACCTGGCTTGTACCTGACCATTCTTCCTAAATCCTGTACTGTGCTGCCCTCCTGTTAACCCTCCTTGTTACTTCACTGCTAAACCTGTGGGGGGTTGAGGGGGTTAGTAGTTTTGTTTGATGGTAACAAATAAACTGTGCATAGAACCCTATCCTGTGTGGGCATATTAATTTGGTCATCCTGCGTGGGTACCTGCATGAGGTGTGAGGACGCCTGTACATGGTACCCTGACACTTACTCCAGGGACAAAAAGGAAAGGGCAGAAAGCAGCAAAAAATAGGCACACAATACTAGGGCAATAGGTCCCGCCCTTCCCTACAGTGAAGCCTTGAAACTCAAAGTAGCACTCACTAGCACCCACCCCACTGTGTACAGTAACAACTTTTTCATTCCTGGATTTTTGAGGGAAAATAGAAAAAATGTAAAGAAGATAGTTCTTGAACAGACAGTAATCAACAATGATCTGAGGTGCTCTAATTATCCTAAGCTAAAAGTTTTATTGAAAGAAAAGACCCTAATTAATAGAAATTAAGGAGCTAGGGTGTCGACAATTAAAGAGCTAGCTATCAGTTATTGCTGATAGAAATTGGGCATTAAAATTATTTTTGGGTATATAGATCTATGCACAAAAGCAGGGTGCATTAAATGTACAACGGGACAGGACATCAAAGAGCAATTTGGTATCCACTAAAATCTCACATAAGCTTTATTATTATCACTTGGAAGGCCTATTTTTATTCACTAGCTTTCATGAAAAAAACAGATGGTGATTTGTGTTATGGAGTGACAACGCTGTCCCTGTCTCACACAAGCTCGTGCCTCTAATTCACCCTGTCGCATGCTCTCTAAAAGGAAACTAAGATTCCGTGCTGATGCACATTGTCCCACCATATTTTACTGTTGTCACATTGTCACCATTTAAAGCGAACCTTCAATGAAAATGGAAGTTCCACTTTATTGAAAGCCCCCTACTCTCCAAAGTCAAATCACCTGCCAACACAAATTTTAAAAATAAATCCATTTCCAAAAAAATGAGATGCAGATAATGTCACCATGTCTTACTACTGCCTCCTGGGAAAACTGGGCGCTCAAAATCCCCTGAGAATGCACTCCAGCTTATTGCTGGGTTTTGAGTAACCAGATATCCCACAAAGCACACTGACACCACTCTTCCAGGGAACCCCGTACAGCACGAAATAATTTCCTGATTGATGTAAAAGGCTGAATCTAGGGAGTTGGAGGCTCTCAATACTACCTTATCCTTGTGAAAAAACAAGTAGGGTTCTTTACATGATAAAGCAGCTAGCTCAGACATAGGACTTGCAGGAGGTAAAAGTCACAAGAAAAACAACCTCGTCAGTGAGAATGGAAAGGGGAATAACGCTAATAGGTTCAAAAGGCGATCTTTGACGGACCAACAGAACCAAATTGAGATCTTATGGGGGCCCAGGAAGTTAAACAGGAGGAGCCATATAAGAGAAACTGTGTACAAATGTCTTGAAACGTAATAGGAAGTGGTCTAGGTATAACACAATGTTATACTTTGTGAGCGTAGTATGGCTAACACAGATGCCAGAACCTTGTTGAATACTCGGGTATGGACAATAGGCAAAATTATAGGGCTACAAACTAATGAGCGTTGCCTGCCTACAGCAAGACAAAAGTAGCGCTGATGAGCTGGAAAATGGCGGCATACAAGTACACATCCTTAATGTCCAGAGGCTAGAAAATCTTCCTGATGGGAGGAAGGTTATGACAGACTTGGTGGATACCATGTGGAACTCTGAGTTCAAATGTAGACATTTATGACATATTTGGTATTGGAACAGCAAAAAGCATGGAGTTACCGTATTTTTCCGTGTATAAGACGCTACTTTTTCATTAAAATGTTTACCTAAAAATAGAGGGGCGTCTTATACACGGGGGCCGAGAGGAGAACCGCAATTGCGAAACTGCCGAAAGTGCGGATACCACTGCAAACTACCGTAGCCTCATGAGTAAAACTTCGGATTGCAGAGACAAGATAAGTTTTCCTCCAATCATAAATCTTTTGTACCTGACCTCAGCTGTTGCTGGGGAGAGTGGCTCTGTAATCCGCTCTCCCCAGCAACAGCTGATATCAGGTACAAAAGATTTATGATTGGATGAAAACTGTTATCTTATCTCTGTAATCCGATCATAAATCTTTTGTACCTGACGTCAGCCGGCGCTCGGGAGAGCGTGTAGCCAGTGCCCGGAGCTGTAATTGTCGGAGCATAACGTGATTGAGGTAAGTGTGATGCATTATACCATTTAAAATATTGATTTCGGAATTTTGGGTAAGAAAAGTTGGGGGCGTCTTATACATAGGGGCGTCTTATAAGACGGAAAAATACGGTAATACCCTTAAACCTTTCTGCTGATGGAATCATGGCAAAGACTCCTTGTTTTAAAATATCTGCAAGAGCAGCACGGAGGTCTGCTAGCCTTAGTGGAGACACAGGCAGGTTGGACAATATGAAAGGGGGCAGAACCCTCACTCTTAAAAGTGGGAAACATCAGATGTGGAAGCCAATACCTTGGCTCCAGAAAGAAAAATAGTGGGGTCACAAGTGACATACCGAACACTGTCCAGCATAGAAAATAGGTCACACTGTCAGTAACAAGGGTAGCTCTCAAATTTTTCACGGAGGTGAAGATCTTGCATGCTCCCGATGATGTCCAGCAGAAGTCGGACTCAAAGATTGACTAACTGAAGGAACCCCTTTTGACTTGGGAAACTGTCCATTTCATACAACCTGACTCAAGGAATAGGCAAGCGGATACATCCATTAGGAGAATCTTCCCAGGCTGGGGGAATGGGTTAAAATCCCACCCTAAATAGTTAGTGGGACTACTTGGTTCGAACGACACTGTCGGCACCTGCCAAAAATCCAGTACCTATAGTCAGAAAATAGATTCTGTGGGTGATTGCACTGAGTTTAGTGCCTCTGCAAGCAGTTTGCGCCTTTAATCGTGCACAAAAAAGCAAACGTGTATATTAAGGGACTTGTGGACACATGGGAGATCTCAGCCTCCCACTGCAGAGCTAGAGAAGACATAAAGTGTGTTACTGGCAGGATTACCAGGTGAAAATAAATTAAAAAAAATAATCTGAAAATAAGAAAACAAATGTATCCACCACTACTAATGACTAGTAAGGTGATCTATATTACATATTTGTTCTTGGGTTTATACATTTTAAAATACAGGTGGGTTCTCAATGTTTTGTGTGTCCTGTTGAGGCAAACAGAGCCAATAAACATTTATAACGGGTTAGCTAGGAGGGTGGAAACTCTGTTGCACTTGATGTGCTGTACTGTAGCTGAAGAGGGGGAAGACTTTGATTAAAAGGAGAACTATGAGGGGAGTGCTTTTCACTCACCTCATAGTTCTAGCCGACCTGTGACAATGAAACTGTCACAGGTCGGCACAGTAGATCGGGAGGTGAGCGAACACATACCGGCGTTCGCTCACCTCTCGATCCTGTCACGGCCAGCGCTGACTGACGGAACGGACGGGGGAGGGGGCGGGTACAGCTGGCTCTGCCTCTACATAGGCAGATCAAGCTGTCAGTCACGCAGCTGGGCGGATCCAGACATAATTGTTGGGATCCGTTTCAGCTGTGGCGTCTTAGTATACCGCGAGCTACAGCTCGCGGTATACTGAGCCTAGGGTGACGGGAGGACGCTAGTTTGTGTCCTCCCATTACCCTGAGAACTATGGGGAAAGCCATAACTCCATAGTTCTCCTTTAATATTTTCAAAATAACAAAAAAAAGTGTGGAAAACCAACTGGCAGTTTTATGTTGACTTGCCTGTCCTCAATGTGTGCTGAAAAGATGTGCTATAATAATGCGTACTATATGTAAATTGTGTGGACAGGCATGAGTACGTGGTCACAATCTTTACAGGATGTCATATTGCAGACTACAGATAGCTAGAATACAAGAACACAAAGTTTCCAGGTTGTGAACAGGAAACGAAATTACACATGATCACGTGAGGATTTTTATTCATACATTATAGTTCTATTTTTTTAAACTTATTTAAATAAAACATCTACATTTTATAAATTTCTGTACGACAAAACTGAAAGCAAAAGTCCAAGTGATTTCTGAGCAAGTTGTGGACCTTTTCTCCTGCAGCACTGCAAATGTGAAACAGAGACTTACATAGACTGAAGCCAGCGAACTTCCGCTCACATCATCACACTTCTACACAGCAGAAAATATTCACTTTTCACAGCAGTGCAGTACACAGGACAGTGCAGGTTGTGGTATAGAGAAGAAAGGAAATGATTCCCATTACTGTTGTGTGTCCAGTGAATGTATTATAGGATTTGGTCTGAAGGGTATCACTGAGTTTTCTCTAATGAGTTCCAGTCGGAATCCTTTTTTCCTGAATGCAACGACTCCTTGCTGACAGATAAAATTTCCTGAAGTTCCTTGTTTTCCAGCTAAAATGGAAAATAAAGGAAAAACCATTATACAATCTATTTGAAACAATAAAAATATGATTTTAGTTTAGCAAGTAGAATTCACTTAGCAAAATGAATGCAAGGAAATCCTTCTATACACAGATGAATTTCGAAAATGCAAGTTTTTTTCTTTGTAAGGTCAGAAATTTTCAATTCACTGAAAGGCGATTCAAGTGCATCGAAAACTAAATTTTTGTAGTTTGTTCTTGTTTTGGATAGTCTGGCGAAGGTAATGAGTTTATTGCTGTACCCGCTAGGGTGGTTCACTCTCTCTTTGTACTTTGTCCTGGTTGATTGAAAGTGAAAAGTCCAAATTGGTGAGTTATCAGCACAAATGTATTGATTTTAGAGGTATTTAGTTGATAAAAGTCAATTCAAAAAGATCATCACGCCAGTTATGATTAAATGGCTAAAAGATGATTACAATTCATCATTTATATTTAATTTCTACCATTCTTGTTCATTTCATGTTCTCCCTGTGCATGGGTGGATTTCCTCTGGGTTCTCCCGTTTCCTCCCATGATCCAAAGACATGCTGGTAGGTTCATTTGGCTCTTGTCTAAATTGGCCGTGTATGTATGCATGCGACATAGGGACCTTAGATTGTAAGCTCTTTGCGGGTAGGGACTTATATGAATGTGCAGTATGCAAAGCACTGTGTAAATTGTCAGTGCGGTAAAACTGTAATTAAAAAAAAGAAAAATTCCAACTGCTAAATCACAACCAGCCCTTTCTGGACAGTGCATGTCTAGTTTAACTTGTTCTCTTTCACAGCGTAATAATACTGGTGAGGTCAGGTGGTGTGACTGTTCTGTTTGCCTTGCAGCTATCATGAAGAAAGTTGACGGAAGAGATGGCATAGCAGTATGAAGAAAAAAAGTCCACTTGGATGAAAATGGCAGAGCAATGCTCATGACAGCAACCTACACTACGCACCTTTAACCACATTGTGAAATCAACATGACATAGTGATTACAGGCCAGTTTGTATAATTAGTCTTAAGCTGGCCATACACTGTACTATTTTTTTCGTTCAACCCGCAAGCTGAACGGAAAAAAAACAAAAAACAGAACAGAATCCTCCATCGACGCTTACAACCATTGATCGAGGAATCTCCCGCTGCCTACATTACCTGAACAGAGTTGGCAGCTCATTGGCTGCTGGCTCTGTTTGTTTGAAAATTTCCAGACCGACTCCTTCAATCACCTGATCAAGGCATGCCGGCCAAAGGGTGCGAATTTCGCCCAGTTCATCAAGAAACAGCCGAAATTCGCATAGTGTATGGCTACCTCTAAACTTTCTGATGAACAATGCCACCTACAGGCAGCAGTGCCCAACTGCAGTGCTATACGAGTAATACTAATTATCAGATTACAATTTTGCATTAAAGAACAACTCCAGGCAGAATTAAAAGTGAGCCTCGCAGTGGGGCTACCCCGGCACTGCAAGGGCTAACTGCTAGTTTTGGTCTAAGGTCTAAAATAAAAAAATATATATACTCATCAGATCCTCAGTCCCGCCTGGCTAGCAGACCGGTCCGCTCAGCCTCTCTCCCCCTCCCATCCGGCGGACTAATGACCTGCAAGTCATCCCATCTTATACAGTCTACTAGAAGTGAGGACACCAAAGGACATTACACGGTCGGAACAGAGGAAGAGGAGTGGTCTCTTCTGCATAATAAAGGATCGGGCCAGTATATCTTCCTTATTTCGTCCCCTAGATAAGCTTGGGCGCTTCTGAATGACCCCTGGGTTACAGAAAGGATAAAGTGTTCCGATAGCCAAAAACTTTTTTTTCTTAGTTTTGGATAGAGTGGAAAAGGTTAAATCTCCTGCCAGGTTTTACTGCTATATAGAGCACCATCAGAGATATTTCCCTATGCTCCCTGTTTTGGGGACAATTAGGATGTGAGGGGAGATCTGTCAAAAGGAAATCAGACAATAAAAAAAAAAAGCGGACAGAGGTTCTAGCATTCCCCTTTTTAAAAAAACAAAAATCTCTAACAGATCCCCAGACAGCAGTAAAACCCTGGCAGGGGTTCGAATTAGGGATGCACCAACATTTCAGCTGAAAGTGGTACTATGGGCAAAATAGCAGAAAATGCAGTGCGTGTCCAGCTTCTCTCCTCCCTGCTGGGTGCTGGTTGCAAGCTTTGGTCTCTGTCCCCTCTTATCCCCCGCCTGTGTCGGCAGAGGCAGCGGGGATCGGGAGGGACACAGACAATCCAGCCGGCGCCCAGCGGGGAGAAGGGAAGCTGTCAGCAAGGGTGTAATATTTCAGGAAGGTGAGCGGGGAAGATATGTGAAATATTTGCTGATCTTTCCATGTACTGCTCAAATATTGGTGTGATGTTTTCAAATAATTAAGGACATAGTATTTATTTACTGTGTCCCCAGTTATGAATGAATAGGAAGTGCCCTACATCACTTCCTGTTCATTCATGATTGTCGACATAGAAGTTTTTACAATCTCCTCAGTTCATGAATGGACAGGAGTATAGAGGTTTCCTGTTCATTCATAACAGAGGCTACAGAAAAAGATTTAGGACTCTTTGTCCTCAATCTCTTTTTCTATTTCAAAAGGGAAATATCAGGGATCTGTTTGGACTCCCTCATAAGTCCCTAACAGTAAAGTGAAAAAAAAACCAAGGCACCATAAAGGTAAGATGCGACACCTAAGCACTATGCATGTTATACAGTTATGATAGGAGTTTGCTTTATAAGAGAACTATGGGCTAAGCATTTTTCCCCATAGTTCCCTTTAGAGTCATGGGAGGACATATACTAACCTCCTACCTTGACCCAAAGCTCAGTATATCGCGGGCTCTTGCCCACGATATACTGAGTGTGCAGCAGACGGGACAGATCCCGACAATACTGTTGATCCACCCAGCTGCGTGAGTGACAGCTGGCTCTGCCTATCTAGAGGCAGAGCGAGCTGTGTCCACCCCTTCCCCCGTTCGTTCCTCCACTCAGCGCTTGAGGATCGGGAGAGGAGGGGGGGAATCCCTGCGGGGAGTGGTGACTGACAGTCACCAATCACTGCAAGGAGACGATCGGGAAGTGAGCGGATCGGTGCATGTTTCTGCTCACTTCACGGTCGATAGAGCACAACCTGTGAAAGCTTCTTTGTCACAGGTCGGCTCTAACTATGAGGATGAGTGGAAGTCACTCACCTCATAGTTTTCCTTTAAGAAAGAATTGGTAATCTGTAGGAGGTGGCCTGATCTCTGCATAGTTTTCAATGGATGCACCTACTTCAAGAAACATTTCAGATAGATGTAGTCAGCCTTGATGCTGGATAGAGGAAGTCTTTGGTGCTCAATAACTACAGAATACACTAAGCTAATTGCTGATTAGTGGAGATTGTTGTCATCAATGGTCTCTAACACTAGCCAACATCTGATGCAGCTGCTAAAGCTAAGAAAGGAGGTTTGTTAGCAAAACAGCTGGTTCCATTATCAACAGCTGTTTCTTCTAGTGCAATACAGGCAATAAAGTTCTTCCTGCCCTCCCCAAAACAGAAAAACTGTACAGTCACCAGCCTTCTATACTAAATGTTCAAACAATCATTTTGTCCCCATGTCTCTTTTTCTTTAAAGTGTATGTAAACTCTAACAATGAACTTGTCTTATTTGCTCCCTTGTGTGCTCTTAAATATACCATTAGAAGCATTTTGGTATATCTGTTTAGAAAGTGCAAAAAAGAAAAACCTGTTGATCTTGTCAGAAATTCAGAGCTGTCCTGTGTCCTCTACATACTTCCTGTGTTATCTCACAAAGGCTAG
The DNA here is from genome assembly GCF_000935625.1 of Nanorana parkeri. Lineage (NCBI taxonomy): Eukaryota > Metazoa > Chordata > Amphibia > Anura > Dicroglossidae > Nanorana > Nanorana parkeri. Next base: position 275,192 of record NW_017308020.1, read on the forward strand.
ATAGCCCTCCCAGTTCTCATCATGGACTACAGAATGATTAACCTTTATGTTGTAGAAATTCTAGGGTAGCATTAGTTAAGGAGTTTGACAAAAAGGCACTGGGAGGGCTGACACCACTAAGTCACAAAATGCTGTGTATTGTCAGCCCACAACAGGACTTGGAGACACTAAACTCAGGAGCTAAACCTTAAAAATGCATTAACGTACCTTAACCTATTAACAAAAATGTAGGTTATGTGGGCATCACTCAGCTGTAGATCCTCAAATCATCTCTGAATTCATGCTGACACTGTCCTTCCTTCTGGAGGGTGGCTACTTTTGTTCCCCATGGTAAAGTAGCCACTGCTTCAAGCTCACTCCTGTGATGTACTACAATCTCAATACAAATTAGTAATCTAAATGTGAGATTGTAGACCATCATGGTAGTGAGCTTGGAGCGGTGGCTACTTTACAACACACACAGGGACCATGGGGAACAAAAGTAGCCACCCTCCAAAAGGAAGGAAAGTGTCAGCACCAATTTATAAATGATTTGATGATCTACAGCCGTGTGATACACAAATAAGTTGCATTTTTGTTAATAGTTAAGGTACTTGAATGCATTTTTAAGACTTAACTCGAATTTTTGTTTTTTAACCCCTTCATGACTGAGGCCCTTTTTTCAATTTTTGCACCCATGTTATATTCCACATTTTAGGCCTGAAAATGACGTAAAACCCCCCAACATTATATATTTTCTGAATGCCAAAGGAGAATTTTGGGGAGAGTGAAAAACAGTCATCCCCATAATTAGAGCCCACGTGTGACACTGCAGCTGTCGCACGTCGGCTCTATTGATGGAGAATTGGGCAATCACATACCGCTCAGTTCCAGATCTTCTCCCAGCAGAGAGCGGTGACCGCCAGTCACCGCTCCCTGCATGGACTCGCCCTGCCCCTCTCCGTTCCTCCAGTGCACCCCAGTTTAAAATGTAATGGATTTTAAAGGGGACCCCTTGCAAAAAAATTACACAAAAAAGTGTGTTTACCCCTCACATTGCAGTGCCCCCTTTACATCAGAGTCACACTATGCATCAGTAGCTCCTCTCTTCACATCAGAGTTGCCCTTTACATCAGGATCCCCCTTTCACATCAGTCATCATTCTCTCGTTCACATCACAGTCCTATTACCACAACATTTTAATAAACACCTGAGGAAGCCAGAAGGCGTACCAGGGTGCCATGGCACCCTGGTTGAGAAAGGCTGCTCTAAAGTGATAACATATAGGGAAATGTGCATGTATTGCAGCGATGTACTGCATATTTTACATTTTAGAAAGAAAAAAAAACATTCTTACCTCTAGTTGGGCAAGTCTTTCTTGAATACTGTACGCCTGATCCTCATCAATCTGGATGGCTTTTCTCATAACGTCTCCCATAGAACATATTCTGTCAACGTGTCTCTCCATTTCCTTAAGCAGAAAAAGCACATCGTTTAACCCCTTCATGACTGAGCTTGTTTTTAGTTTCTGTTCGTAAATGACTGACACACTTTTGACATTTTTGCTGTGTGATTCTTCCACGTCAGTAATATACTTTCTTACAAAGTGCACCCACACATATTATATATTGTTTTTTAGAGGACAGATAGGGCTACATATTTATATCACATATGTGCGTCTAACGCCTCACTTAGGACAAATAAAATATAAAAAAAGAGGAAAAAACCGTTTAAAAAAAACACTTTTTTCCCAGTTTTGATTTGTAGTATTTTTTTTACAAAACCAGCACAGCTAAAAAAATGCAATAAATACATTCATTTATTTGTCCCTTATTTTATTTTATTTTTTACACATTTTTTTATTTTTTTTACACTTTTCACTTTTTTTTTTAACTTAAAAATGTTATTTTATTTATTTAATTATATCAAGCAGATTTTGTGAATTAATCTCACTGTTACTGCATGATAAATTAATAAATTTTTGGTTATTATCAGGCTGCTTCAAACTTCAGAACAGCCGATAATAAGTTAGTGACACTGATCCTGCAGCAGTTCAGGATTCAGCTGTTACTAAATGTTTTCTGATTGTTGCAACAACGATCAGCAAACAAACATTCTTCTTCCAGGAATAGATACATTGTAGGAATAGACACATTTTGTATCTATTCATGAAAGAAAAAAAAAAAGCCAGTATAGCTTGAGAGAGATATCTCTCGATCTATACGAGCTGTCAGAATGCCGGCAAAAGCCGGCATCTGTGTCCGCTTTGCTTTGACTCTCAGACACCCGATATTAAGGTATCGGGTGTCTGAAAAAGGTTAACCCTTTCATTAATGAATGCCTCTGTAGTAAGGGCATACATTAATGAATGTTAAAAGCTGATTCTCAGCGATTAACAGCCCTCTAAAGCAGCAAATAACTCGTCACGTACAGTGTACGTGACAAGTCATTTGGTCCCTTTGTGGCTGGACGTACAGTGTACGTCTCCCGTCACGAAGGGGTTAAAGGAATATTACAAACTTGCAAAATAACACATTCAGGCAGGGTAGAACTAGGGAAAGATCAAAACTAGTGGATCTTGTGTATGTTCATCTTGCCTCTACATTCATTGCAGAACTCTTCTTTACTTGCATGGTCAATAAACCTAAATCAAACTTCAAGCTCTCATGGTCAGGGCCCTCCTAAACATCTTGTTTTGAAACTGTAATGTCTTCCTTATATTGTATAGTGCTGCACAAGCTGTTGGCACTATATAAATCCAGAATAATAATCTGTATTCCATTTTAAACAAGTTCTGCTCAATAGGAGGTACTACTATTACCTTTATTAGCCAACGAAGCCTCTAGTGTACCCCTCTCTGATTGTTACTAGGGCCAGACTTTCCCTGATTTCATGGCTAAGCTCCACCAACAGCCAATTCTCCCTTTCCCTTACTGGCCACTGAGATAGTCCCATTGGACAGGCAAATAGTAGTCGGCAGGAAAAGTAGCATTAAAAAACCCCAAACTAAATCAGAGAGAGGCCCACACAATTTTATGACTAATGAGGATAATGGTAGGTAAATAGTGTTGTCTGCTCTTTGTCAAGACTTTAACTTTTTCAGTTTAACACAGAGTACAGGCTCACTGTTTATGTGCACATGGCTGGCAACAAATATTTAGGAACTCTCTATCATTAAAATTATGCACAGTGTGTATGTACTCAAAATAAGTGAAGATTTGCTATGTCAAAGGGAAAATACAGAAGTGTCACTTGTTCCTAAGCAGTACCCTGTTTGTACCTACAAAAATTGGGCAGTGCACTTACTGGTATGTGAGGGTGCCTAGGCACCATATGCCTACAGCCTTATAGCTGTGTATCATCAGTGGGAGTTCTAAGACTTTGCTGCCTCTGACTCCTCGTCCTATGAGATTTGGAGGGAGATTTAGTGATTTATTTACTCTTGTGCTGCTCACTGTTGTTCTTGTTCTGAAGGCTCTGACATGAGGAAGAAAACCCCTGCCTCTACCACCTCCATGCAGAGACACAGAATGGTAAGTCAGTAATAGGGAAACCACATGAAACACTGGTGGGTGGACCTTTGCCCTCTGCCTCCTTTTTTAGCACAGCTTCCAGAATGGAGTTACTCTTTAACCATGTGTTTTCATCCATAGAACTGCTGCTAACCATATGTGATTTGCATCAGTTTCAATAAACTTTAAAAACTGTAGCATGTGAAAAGACCAGGAGGACAGCTATCACTGAGATGCTGCACTCATGATGGTCCCTGTGTGTTGTAAAGTAGACAACACTCCAAGACTGCTCCCCTCATGCACTACAATCTCAATGCAAACGAGTAAACTAAACCTAAGATTGTAGACCATCATGGGAGTGAGCTTGGAGTAGCGGTACTTTACAACACACACAGGGACCATGGGGAATCACTATCCAGAAGGAAGAACAGTTTCAGCATGAATTCAGAGATGATTTGAGGCTCTACAGCCTAGTGATACACAAATAAGATCATTTTAGTTAATATGTAAAAGGTACTTGAATGTCTTTACTTGAGATTGATACATAGAGATTACACACTATAGTAATGATGTCCCGATACCAATACAGACAGGGTATTTTCACAATTACTTGTGAAAATGCCCTGATACACAGCGCCGATACCGGTGCTTTTATTTTTTAGATAACTTCAGACTGCCCAGAGGTACCGCGCTTGTTGGGAACCTCTGGGCAGTCAAACGGGAACCTCACAGAACCGCCTCCGACAAGCCTGCCAGAGACACCAGGCACAACGCCGACTACCTAAGGGCCAGGTGAGAGACCAGGAAACGGACTCCAGCTGTGACAAGACTGGCTGCGGGTGTTAGATGAGACGGGGCCTGTGCTGGGGGCATATTCTCATCACACTGTGTGGTGAAAGCTGCAGGTAGGGTCACCAGCCATTTTAATTGGGGGAAGTGGGACAGATTGGAAGAAGCAGGGGAGAATTGTAACTATTTCTGCAGTGTACTGGAACTGTGTACTATGGATCATTTAACGGTTAAATGATCCATAGTACACAGTACACACTTCCAGTACACTGCAGAAATAGAGTTACAATTCTCCCCTGCTAACTTGAATAGGTTAGATTGTAACCTATTCAAGTTAGCAGGGGAGAATTGTAACTATTTCTGCAGTGTACCGGATGTGTGTACTATGGTACTATTTAACGTAGGTAAATGATCCACAGTACCCACCTCCAGTACACTGCAGAAATGGTCACAATTCTCCCCTGCTTCTTCCAATTTGTCCAACTTCCCCCAATTAAACTTGAAGTTATACAAAGTATTGCTGATGTGATGCAATTACTAAAATCATCAGTCTGTGGTGTTTTCTAAAAAATCTCACATGTCCCCGTAAGAAAAAGTATCGGTAATTGGTATCGGCAAGTACCTGAGGGAAAGTACATAGTCAGGTTGAAAAAAAAGGCATGTCCATTGAGTTCAACCTATAGAGATATAAAAAAAAAAAAGAAGAAGAAGAAGAAGAAGAAGAAGAAGAAGAAGAAGAGCCTAAACAGAATGCTATGCCCACAATTACCCGCTGTTGATCCAAAGAAGGCAAAAAACCCCTATAAAGCATGGTTCAATTTGCTCCAACAGAGGAAAAAAATTCCTTCCCGATCCCAATCGAATATTCCCTGGATCAACAATCTCCGATGCCTCATATACCTATAAGAACTCAATATCCAGTAATATTCTGTGCATTTAGGAATACATCCAGATTTTTTTTTTAAACAATTAACCGAGCTAGCTAGAACTAGGGGGAGTCTATTCCACATTTTCACAGCTCTAACTGTGAAGAATCCTTTCCATATGTAAAGGCTAAACCTCTTTTCCTCCAGACGCAAAGAGTGCCCCCTTGTCCTTTGCAGTGACCTTAAAGTGAATATTTTGGCACCAAGCTCACATATGGACACTATACATGGTGAACATGTCCCGCCTTAATCGCCTCTTCTCCAGAGAACAATTTCAGGTCAGCTAATCGTTCCTCATAGCTGAGCTCCTCCATGCCTCTTATGAGTTTAGTTGCCCTTCGCTGCACTTTCTCCAGGTCCACAACATTCTTTTTGTGAACTGGTGCCCAAATCTGAACTGCATATTCCAGGTGAGGTCTTACTAATGCTTTGTACAGGGGCAGGATTATGTCTCTAGTACTTGTACTTCGTCTTGAAAAAGTGGTATCGGGACATCCCTACTCTATATATGAGGTTGCAGCCACTTGGTTATTGCCCTAAACAAGTAGATGTGCATAATAAAGAACCCAGTAAATTATTACACCAAATATCAGTAAACATTACCACATTTGGTTGTGTATTCTGTACATTTGGTGACTAACCGGTGTGGTCATTTTAGGCTCGGCTCACTTTGGATTATCTGCAGTATTCTTCAATAAAACACAGAAGAGTAATATTGGCAGTGTCTAGAAAACCGCCTCTTCCCACATTTACAACAGAATCTCAATTATTTTACATTCAGATAAGCTTCTGAAAGGTTGGCACATAGCAACATTTACAGAAATGTAAAAAGTAACTGGCTAAATGATAATATTCAATGTTTCACTAATAAGTGATAACCTATATAACCACTATACAAGCCATTTTATAGCCTAATCCTGTTACAAAACACCTATTCATTTCAGAACTGGAAAGCGGATTCATGGAAAGTGGTGTCCAGGCAATGTTCTAAGGCTTCACTATATTTACTGCATGGATAGTTTCATCTATAGCTTAGAGCAGGGGTAGGTAAACACCAGCCCTCAAGCTGTGGTGCAACTACAAATCACATTAGGCATTGCAAGACTCAGACTCACAGGCATGATGGGATTTGTAGTTTCACCACAGCTGAAGGGCCAGAGTTTGCCTACCCCTGGCCTAGTGTTAACCACCATAAGGGATGCAAGAATCACCAGCTTGGTGATTTTTCTGGAAGACCTGAGCAAGCAGAATGGCTTAGCTCTATATCTACAGAACCAAAGCAGGTAAGGATCTGCTTAATATTCTTGAAATATATTGCATATGAAGTGGCAGAGGTGTGTCAGTTCATGAATTCGGGGAATAAGTGCACATACACTAAAGTATAATCGGTTACAGATAACACACATACTATAAAGTGATTAGTAGAGTCCAAGAACACAGACAGAGGGAACACATAATATTTGCCAGTTTACATGGATGCTCCAGTACACAAGATAAACAATACGAGTACATTGTCATACATTGCTTTGTACAAAGAGCTTACAGAAGAGTAGGTTTCATGAGCTTCTAGAACAGGCTCTGTGGGCGCAGGCTTTTTGTTTGCTATGAGCTGCAGCATCTGTCTCCTGTACTTGCTCATAATCAGCTCCAGGGCATACTGATGCTCCTCCAAAGAGAGCCATAACTCTGCAATGAATAGAATGTAGAAAAAAAATTAGACCGTAGCCAAAAGGTAACAAGTACAATCAGAGACTTACTAACAATCCAGAAAGTACTGCCACTAAGTTAAAGGGATCTTTAAGTCAAAAGGCTTTTAAGCTATTTCAGATGCTTACAGTGGATAGTCTCCTAAGCACTGGCCCTGATTTCCTGTTTTAGGGTGGCTCCTTACGCTTGCAGGGTCCTATAGAGCCACCCTTGTATGTGCTAGTAAGCTGTGTGTGTCTTCACAGAGCAAGGCAAGTCACTCCACTGCTCCCTGTTGCCAGATCCTCTTTCCTCTCTTTTCCCTTCTCCAAGCTCATAGATGGACGGCTGCTGGAGACTGCGTAGATCTTGTACTGGACGGAAAGTTCAAAGAACTGATCTCCGAGAGTTGGAGCCAGCTGTTCAGAAACTTGATGACTGGAAGGGCCCACTCACATCCGGGCGGTGCCCCAGCACAGTGCAGATGTGCCAATCTTTTTTTTTGTCGTAGAACCTTTATTGAAATGCCCCAAGTGACATTTCATTCAGTTCTACAGGCACAGTGGGGTGAGAGGCGGTTGTACTGCGTCGCATCCCGTTGCGCTGAAAAAAGTACAGCGTGTTTTTTTTCAGTGCACACCACCAAGTTCCTATCACAACGTGATGATGTGAATTGATCCTGTCCGTGACGAGGAAAATTGCCTCTTCTTGGCAACGTTGGGGTTGCACTGGAAACAGCCAGCACAGCCCCAGCGCATCTGGCGTGAGTGGACCCTAAGTAGGAAGAAAAATTTTAAGAAATACTTTTCCGGACAACGTATATTTGTTTGGTCTCGATTCATTTTTGGGAAAAAAAAAAAGTTTAATGCTACTTTAATTAGGTAGATCACCCAATTTACATTTATTTGAGTTTAATGAAATCCCTTGTAAATTTTCTCTGCTTCCAGTTAAGAATGCAGTGTAAGGATTCTTTGTGGGAGGTGCACCGAAATGAAAATTTTAAAACCGAAACAAAAAAAAATTGTCAGGCTGAAACCGATACAGAAAATGTTTTACCTGACACACACTGTCACAGGAGGCTGAGAGAGCGGAGCGAGAGCTCAGCCTCCTGTGACAGCGCGGGCTGTCTCCGCCCACACACAGTTTTGCCGCACTGTGATAGGAGACGCCTGCCGCTCACTGTCCTCCCGCAGCGCTCGGCCGGCTATCACACTTTTTCTCCTCCCGCTGGGACACAGAGCAGCACCCAGCGGGGAGGAAAGAAAGCAGGGATGCGCCGATGTATCGGCAGGAAAATGGCACTTTCGGCATTATGCCAAAAGTGCAATTTTCGGCCGATATGTTTCGACAGCCGATATATCGGTGCATCCCTAATTCTTTGTTGTGTCCATTCCATTGCATGCTCTATTCTGTGTAGGCCAAGGAGCAATGGACTCTAAGCGAGTGGTCATGGAACCAAGGAACACATTGTCTTGGTGGGTGGCTGGGAGTGGTAGTTTGAGTATACAAATACAAATTTTCAAATACACAGTTGTTTCCTGAAAAGCTAACTTTCATATGTTCATAAGTGAACATTCGAAAATTAATAAAGAATAAAAAGTTATTTTAGGCACTGGGACATACTGGAGACCTGACCGTCTATTTACCACAGAGGAACCCTTCAAAGTTTAAGTCTCTAGGAACCCCCACACTTAACATGATATCTATAGGTACATTGTCGTGTGATAAGTAGGTTGTAGAGGGTTTTAGATGAAGAATGGGGTGTACCTAAATCCTCTATACGACAAAATTATTTTAATTGACATAATAAATATAGGCACAAAAAAAACCCAGTGAAAATTGTATTCCAAAGTCTATCGGTCTAAACAGAGTGCACCATTGCAGAAGTTGTGCAGTAATCTCAGACTTAAAGCATGCAGAACCAAAGGTGATTGTTGAGATTACGGATTGACAGATAAAGAAAACCAGGGAAGTTTGTGCTAGGACACCTTTACATTAGTTCATACACAGCGGGCATTGTCTAGTGCAGGTAATATTGTAAACATTTATACAATAATTAAATGAATACACTCTTATTCAGTTTAGCTATAACTCACTTGTTAACTCAATATCCCACCATAATGCCCTTAGCTTGCTAGATATATTAAAATAGAATACAGTAAAAGAAATCATAAAGAAAAATATAAAATATAAATGTGTACCAATGTATCACTTTAATTGTAACACAAACTGTGAGTGAAGTGGAATGGAAAATATATATAATTCTTTATGATTTACATATTTATGTATGCGGTTTTAGTATCTCTAGCAAATTTAAGGGCATTTTTGTGAAACCTTCACATTACCTTTATTTTCCTGTTGAAGGTCTCTTATTTGAGTATTTTCTTGACATAAAAGCACATGTGGTTTGTACTTTGAAGGATCCTTTAACTCTACCAAATCTTCTTGATACTGGAGAAAAAAAGAAGAAATGAGGACTATAACATTTAATAACCTTTCAGAAACCAAAGTGTAATAAATTACACAACAATATTTTTTGAAATATATGAAGACTGAACATAATGGGGGTCAGTTTGATTAATTGTTATTTACATCAATCTTGCCAGAACATTTTGTGTGCCCCTTCACGACAATGGTATTGCCAGAGGTGGCAGCATGGTTATGCAATAGAGGGAAGAAAGAGTCCTGATCATCAGGGTTGAAGATAATAGCAGTCTACTCTGAAAAAAGCTGCTGCAAGCTGCATAGCATGATAAGGGTTCATTTCAACTTTCTCCGTAGTCTATCAACATTTCCCTTGTTTCCTCTTTTATGGCCATGACACACCTGTGTGTTGATGCAAGCCTAAGCCAAGTGTGCAAACTCTTTTAAAAATCATGTAATATATAGATACTTTGTGCACATTTTGGGTAAACAAACAACTAAACAAGAAACAGAGGTTGCAGTTTTAAAAAGGACTGATCCTGCTCTGTGTGCACAAACAGAGCGTGCAAGTCTCCCCAGCATGCACAGACAGCAAGACAAACTTGTCAGATGTTCTAAACCTGTCCTACAATATCCGAAAGGAAACCCTAGCAGGTGGAGCAGGCTTCAGGAGAGGATGGAAAAATATACTCTTCCGCCCTTATGTAATGCTGGGAGCAGGGAACACATTTAAAGGAGAACTATGAGATGAGTGATTTCCACTCATAGTTCTAGCCGACCTGTGACAATGAGACTGTCACAGGTCGGCTCAGTAGATCGGGAGATGAGCGAACGGATACCGGCCTTCACTCACCTCTCGATCCTGTCACGGCTCTCTGCCGTGCCAGGGGAGGGGCTGGATTCCCCCCTCCCCGCTCCGCTCCACCAGCGCTGACTGGCGGAACGGACTGGGGAGGGGGCGGGTACAGCTGGCTCTGCCTCTAGATAGGCAGAGCCAGCTGTCACTCACGCAGCTGGGCGGATCTCGACATCGATGTCGGGATCCGTTCCGGCGTCTCAGTATACCGCAAGCTGTATATATACCGCGGTATATTGAGCTTAGGGTAACGGGAGGATGCTAGTTTGTGTCCTCCCGTTACCCTAAGGAGAACTATGGGGAAAAACACTGACCCCATAGTTCTCCTTTAACACTGGTTGCTAGGACTGCCTGGTGTTCCTAGCAACCAATGACCCGGGGGGGCCTGTACTGGACTATGGCTTGCAGTGAATGTACCAGCCTTAGAGGCCCGGCGCATCCACTGTCAGCCTGACATAAAAAACCGCAGGTTGGTGATTCGTCTGTGTCTAGACCAGGGGCCGTAGAGGGAAAGCCAAAGGGCTAGATGTAATACCCAGGTCTGCTCTAGAAGGAACAGTCAATTAAAATGTGATCACACTATTCTCCTTCTTGTAGATTACCGTCACCCAGGGTGCACACTGTCTTTATAGATTTGCATTGTGAGAAGCAGAACCACTGTGTAGTACTACAAAGTAAGAAGCTTGGCCTGTGTGTATAGCTAAGAAAATATTGCTGGCCACCTGAGCACATACAATTGCCATTTTTATATCTAAAAATACATTAAAAAAAACAACATCAACAGATACTGAAAAAATTGTTTACAGCTAGATGATCTGTGTAATGTGCACATCTGGAAAAAATGAAGGCTATAAAAGAAGAATCACCTACCTTTTCTGGTAGAGTTGTCCCAACCTCTTTCATGGCTTCTACCTGCTTATGTAAAGAGCTAGACTGTTCAATTAAGGACTCGGCAGCATTGTCATGATCTTTCAGTCGTTCCAACAGAGTTTTGGCATCCTGTAAGATCTTTTCTATGGTGCATGTCATGACTGCAAAGGACAAACTGAAAATGAAATGATAGAAAATAACATTGTAGCTACAGAAAGCGGGTATTTTTCTTGCCTGCGGTGCATGTGTAGTGAAGTGCAGAACCCCCCCCTCACTCCTGGCATGTGTTAGATAACAGTAAGAACACTGAATGAGGAAGACCATGGTTATCACATCTCTGGAAGGGGAAACATTGGCAAGCAAGTCTGCCATAATGTGCAAATATGTTGCACAAACTTGCAGATTATGGCAAAAGCCTGTGGGACCCACAGCGGACTTTAGTTCCTAAACAAGCCAATCTGCCCAGCAAAAGGGGCAGTTACAGGGGTGAGACAAATTGGTTAACAACAACAGGGGTGCTTTTAACAGTCAGATGTTATTAATGTTGTTTAAGCCCTTTCTTCCTAAAAGAAAACAGGAGCTGTTGCTGTAACGGCTTAAAAAGATTTATTTGATATTATTTATCTTTCCCTCTCAGTGGTCATAAGGTTATGACTGATTGGTGTTGATCCCTGCCTAACAAACATGCAGCGTGGGAGCTGGTCATCTGATGTATCGATCACCAGTAGCAAGGAACAACATAGAGCCTCGCTGTACACGGTGCATCTACCTTACACCTAGCTGAGCTCTTAGCATGTCACATTTAGATAGATCCTTGTCATCCTCATCCTCTCTCACAATGATCTGAGCGATCACACCACTTTCCACATGACAACGAACTGACAAAACCAATTACAGTCATTACCTGTCAAACCCTGATCTGCGCTCCAATACTACCGCCAACTTCCGCTGCCATTGACCGGATATCACAACCGCCTGCTGTGATTGGCTTCCTTTTAGTGACGTAAATGACTCAGCCGGCCATATTTTGTTATGGTGCTTTCCCACTTTAACTTTCTCCGCAGGAGAGGATAGAAACGTAAGGTATTCAGGCTAAATGGGCACGAAAATCGAAGAACGCAATGACTTAATGTGCATTTTACCTGTTTTATACAGCGCTTTAAATCAGCAGCAACCTTTTGGGACGGGGGCCTTTACTGTATGTTCTCGTAGATCATGTGCGTCACCTAGTGGTCAGTAGAGGTACAGCTCCCAGAAATTCATGCGCTCATGGTTTGTATCTTGATAAAGGCTAATTCCACCTGTTGCAGCTATGAATAAACCCACCCACATACATACTTTAGAAAATGTGCATGTATTCATTTTTTGCAATGAAGCCATTGCAACTACAATCACTGGCTCATTGGTGTAATGCACAGGCTCCTGCAGGCTATTCCTCTAGCCCCATGTCCGTACAGATGGAGTCATGTACGTGCTTTGACACGCGTTAACGGAACTCATCAAAATCGTGCAACCACTTGTTTGTTATTGATATTAATGGTAGACATGGGAACAAACACATGCAAATGCGCATGCACAGGTGTGACTGCAGCTCGCATTTCCGGTACACCTAGGTGTAAATGGGGGCTAAAGTCTGTGAGTCCCTCTACTGTGGTGGCAGATGGGACTTGTAGTCGTCAATTCACATATCTGTGTGAATGGGTCAAAAAAAAAAAAGATTCTGCAGGGAGAAGAACCCCATGATTCAGGTATGTCCGGGGGGGGTTTGATGGTAGAGGACTGGGGAATGAATCCATGTTACACCCTAAGTATGGCTGTAACATAAAAACATGATCAGAAAGGTGGAATTAGCCTTTAAACTGGATGTTGTAGAATATCTGCGGGTAGATAAAAAGAAATCAGTAGATCAAACGGCACACACAACTACTCTGCGTTAATGGCTTCCCATACAGCATTTACCTTATTGCTTAGTGTCCCAGACAAAAATCTGGGAGCCATTTGTCCTGATGTGATTTTTAAAGCAGCCTTTTTGCTAAAGTAAAGAATTGAAACACAATCACCTTGTAAAAGAAAAGAAGAGCTAGGGGGAGGCTGGTATCTGACACTTCTGGGTGTTTCAGATAACTGGTCCTCTGGTGAGCGCTGTGGTTCCTCTCACTGGCTTCTACATAATCACAGAACAGACAGTAATATCCATATGTGCAGTTTTTAGTTCCTATGTTTATTTTTATATAGTATGAATTTTATGGTTTAAGTCAATCAATTTTACAAACTGGTATATGATTTTTTTTTTTTTCCAGTGACAGTTCCTCAGTTACATTTATGGAACCTGTTTTCTGTAACAATCATTTTCTACCTGGGAAGTCAGGAAAAAAACAGTTACCCAGGCATATAAGGAAGCAACAGGAGGATATTAAAGTGTATATGTATCCAAAACTTGTGTTTTGTAGTTGTGGATAGAATGGGGAAAGGTTAGAACCCCCATCAGGGTCTACTGCTATACAAGGCTCTATGACAGAGATTTTCCCTCACTTCATGTTTGGGGACAATGTTTTACCAGACAATAAGTGAGGGGAAACCTGCACCAGGGAAACTGACAACAATAAAAAGCTGATGGAGGTTGAAACATTCTCCTACTTAACTTTAAAAAAAAAATTTACTTGTGCCTGTGTTGCTGTTTGAGATTGCACCTTTACATTTCCTGTCCTGGGGACAACTGTTTTAGCATATAGGAAGTGAAGAAATTTTCCTAATGGAGTTTCTGAGGGCAGTAAAACCTGACAGAGCTTCTAATCCTTTCCTATCTCACATAGATGAATAGATCTCTAGACGTGACATTGCATTACAGCCACAATGGGGAGAGAGGCATAAAACTGGCTCCCCACGCAAGCTACCCTCCCCATGTTGAGGGCATGTGGCCTGGTATGGTTTGGGAAGGGGAGCACCCTCACTTTTCTTCCCTTTCCTGGGCAGCCAGGCCGGGTGCCCCCCCCCCCCACTTCCTGAACCATACCAGGCCACATTCCCTCAGAATGCATTGGGATACCTCCCTGTGCCCCCCATATTGATAAGAACAAAGGCCTCCTCTTCACATTCCTAGCCCAATGGATTTGGGGGCTTCACAGAATCTGGAAGCTACCTTTAAAATTAGACAAGCCCTAGATATTCAACATAGACACGTCATCACTTACACGTACATATATTGTACGTGTAGTATGTACGTATAGTATACGTACATACTAGACTAGATACATCATCGATCATCTCCCATCAGACTTTTACCACAAACAAAATTTCCACCATGCTGCCGGAATGTAAACAGCAGCATCGGGGAACTTGGCTGATGTCACTGACCACGCATTGTCATGATATACGTAGCCAGTGATGTCACCAGGGATTTCCTGGCCGCTTTGATTACAAACAGAAGAAGGCTGGGTATCAGAACTGTCATTTATTGACTATGGCTTTTTTTAATGTCACTTTTGCTGGAGAACATCCTATAGGTGCGTCACATGTGGGTTTCAAGAGCAATTCCACTTTTGTTGGGGAGAAAACAATCCCCTGTGGGTGATCGGTGTGCATTGTAGGGATTTTAACCAACTTAGTTGCAGTTTCCTACCTATTTCTGTCCTGAAGAAAAAGCTTCATGCTGCAGCATGTCCTTCCCAACATGATCTCTGAATGGGAGGGTCTGGGTTCATTATAATCATCTGGTGGGCTTCCTGGGTTATAATAGGGAAAATTGCATCAGTAGAAATTAATCCTTAGGGTGTATCTCACCAAAAGTGAAATTCCTAGTGGAAGGCATGGCAAAAATTATACTTGTTTCTTAGTGTAGACTTCTCGGAAAATCAGTCAGCCAATCAGAGAATCAGGAAGTGACATTTCTGGGGGTATTCTGTACACCAAGTGTATGCGGAACACCCCCAGGTCGCCCTATTGCATTGATTTTTTGTGGCAGATTTAGAATATTGCAAATGCAGTTTAAAATGGAAAGGTAATTTTTAATAACATTGAATTACAAAATGGCTAGTGGAACAATCATATACAGGCAGTCCCTGAGTTACAAACATCCGACTTACATACGACCCCCTACTTACAAACGGAGGCTGTTACTGTACAGCAGGTGGTCCCAGGCTGCCCCCAAAGTGTACCGCGCCGCATGTTAGCCGTGCCCGCATTTTGGGTCTGGTTCATAGTACTGTACGTACATTACAGGAAGTTGGCTCTTGTTAGACGAGGAGTGCCCGCTTCTTCTTCCGGGTCACTGTGAGCTTTTTACTGCGGTCTGTATCCTCATTAAAAAGATTTAATCTCACTTCCTGTCCTTGAGGCAAAAGGAAGTAAGAGGAAATCTACCCCTAGGAATGGATAAGTAAGAGTTATCAAAAAAAAGGTATAAAGAAAAAATCTGCGCTCTTGGAACCAGCGAAAAACTAACACCCCAAAAGCTGCTATGAGAAAAGGAAAAACCTTAAAACTGAAAGATTAAATCCTCACACGGGGCAGTATCATTTCCCCCTCTCTGTCTAAAATTTAGCTGGAGCAAACAGAATGACAGGGAACCGCTGAAAGCCGTCCAGCAACTAAGCCCAGGCTGTGCTTACTTTTATTAGTGCTGTGTTTTAATTTTTCATGGGAAAAAGGTGTCTCCACTGAAGCTTTATCACCAATCCTTGTTTCCAATTTTCAAAATCCAATTGTCACAGGGACAGAAAGTGAAGTGTAATCTTCTGAGCATGGGGCACACACAGCAACACAAACTTTACAGGGGGTTAACCCTTCCCTATGCTATCCAAAAAAAAAAAGTTTTGGCTGGAGTTACACTTAAAAAATTTACCTGTTCCAACTTACATACAAATTCAACTTAAGAGCAAACCTACAGTCCTCTTGTTCTTAACCCGGGGACTGCCTGTATGCTGTATTCATTTTTAAAAGATTTTTTCATTTTTTTCATTTGAAAGTGGAGTTACTCTTTAAGGCTTCCCCTAAGCATGTTATTAAAGGAATTGTTTATTTTTAATGTTGTACTTTAAAAGGGTTAATAACAGAAGGCTAAAGAGTTTGGAGAAGTCAGGAGAAGTGAACAATCTAGGCCAAAATAGCTGAGCTGGAAAATGAGCTGAATTGGAGGATTTTTCCAAATTAGCTATTTTGGTCTAGATTGTTCAGTTCTCCTGCCTTCTCCAAACTCTTCACCCTTTTTCTTTGAATACATTTTCTTTTGTATTGTCCCCCAGTTACCCTTACCTGCTTTACCAAAAGCTTTGAAAAAGGCCAGAGAATTTGCAAGATTTTGCTCCCATAGATTTTAATGCCTACTATCATTACAGGTCTTACCTCTATATAGATACCAGAATACAAAATTCTTCAATATTGTGGTAATTTAAATGTGAGGAGTTATGCTGATATTAAGGGCATATTGGCAAAGTTGTTTAACTACTTAGTTTCTTGATATTTGCACACACATGATAAAATCAGAATTTTTGACTTAACCCCTTGCCGTCTGCCCGTTGTAAAATTACGGGCGGACGGAGTATGCTTCCCGGCGGGTCGACGTACATTTACGTGATTTACTTTCTGGTAAACAAACAAACAGGCCCCCGCCGGGAATCTAACCAGCTGTTACCGGCTGTTATATACAAGCGTTTGGCCGGCTCTACAGCTTGTATTACCGTGACCCCCCCCCTCCCCCATCGCTGCTGGTTATCCGCTGTCCCTCCTGAGAGCCAGGGACCGGCACAGCAACTGCCCGTACTGAGAAGGAGGAGAGATCAGCATTTCCCCCACCACTGATCTCTCCTCCTTCTCTCTCTAAAGGTGGAAGCAATGTATATTCCGCCTTTAGCTGTCATTTCTCTGGCTGAGAGCCAGAGAATAAGCTGATGAAGCAGCTTCTTTGGGGGTCCCGGGTCCGCACAGGGACAACGGAGCCAAGGATAGCGGGCGGCAGAGGGGGGTCACACATGCTCAGCACCATATAAGCGATCGGGCGGCTCTGTTGTATGTTAACAGCCAGTGCCAGCTGTAAAAAATGTTACATGCAAATGCTGCAGCAGCCATCACGGATCATCAAGATCCCCTTGGTATTACCGTTCTTTTACAATGTGCAGTCAGGAGGCGATTACAATAATTTTTTTAATTCTGAAAACAAGGTTTAGCAGGTGTTTATCTCTGTAACTTTCATCTGTGACCACAAATATTGCATCTCATTGATATTGCCAAAAGCACAATAACGCAGCCTTAGCTTTTCAAATGAAATAAATGTTTATGCCCGCTAAATGTTTTATTAACCAATGCTTCAGATCTTCATTACTTTAACAACCTTACCTGTATTTTCTGCCTACTTCTGGAAAAATGTTTGCTTGCACTGTTCAAATCTTTAAAACAAAAACATTCTTATATTCATGGATAGCATTTATTGTATTATTTAATGAATCAAACAGTCCCAACTGTTAAATAGAGAAGTAATAATGTGTCCAATCATAGTTTGAACCCTTGTATTCTGTCTGTCTGTCGGTATGTATGTTGTCCAGTAGCCCAGCAGCATAAGCTTTTTTGATTGTTTGCTCTTGGCTCATCCTTGACCTAAGGTAATCATGGCTTATCTAAGCAAACGCCCCTCTTGATAAATTATGGAAGGGATCAGTTGATCTGTCTTCTTATCTACAGTTTGCCTATTTTACAGTAAACATCCTCCACTTCAGCTGATATGGACCTGACGCCTCCTTTTTTGTCAGTAGTTTGTTAAGTAAGCTTAAAGAAATAAGCTTACTTGTCATGTAATTATCATGGTTATGTATAAAACACCAAATAATGATGCCTTATGGTAATCATACACATTAAATCGGGGGTCCTAAAACTTTTATAACAAAGGGCCAGTTCACGGTCAGTCAGACTGTTTAGGAGCCAGCATCAGAGGTCAGTGGGTATAAAAAATGCCCCTGTGTCAGTAAAAGGAAGAATATGTACATATGTCAGTGGTCTGAGGGAGTAATACATGTCCGGGTGTCAGTGGTCAGCGGGAATAAAAAGTGTCTGTGGTCAGTATGAATAATAATAGCCCTGGGATCAGTCGGAGTAATAAAAAACCCAACATCAGTTGAACTAATAAATGACCCAGGATCAGTGGTGAGTGGGAGTTATGATGCCCTGGCATTAGTTGGAGTAATAAATAACCCTGTATTTGTGGTCAATGGGAATAATAATAGTCTTGGTCAGTTGGTGTAAAGAATGTCATCTTGTCAGTTGGTGTAAAGAATGCCCCAAAATCTGCTGAAATAATAAATGACCTAGAATCAGTGGTCATTGGGAGTAAATAAATGCTTTGGCATCAGTGGGAGTAATAACTGAGAGGTATTGAGCACTATCATTGGTGTCAGTGTTCATTATGATGCCCCATCATTGGTATTGGTCTCCCACCTTGACTGCCTTTAGGCGTTCCCTAAAGACTCATCTCTTCAGGGAAGCCTATCCCACCTCTACCTAACCACTGAACCGTCACGTTCTCAAACAATTCATCCCCACACAGCTCCCTCCTCATGTATCACTTCCCACTCCCCTTTTAGATTGTAAGCCCTCAGGGGCAGGGCCCTCCTTACCGTCTTGAATTGTATTGTGATTGTAATGTCTTCCTTATATTGTAAAGCGCTGCGCAAACTGTTGGTGCTATATAAATCCTGTATAATAATAATTAGTAGTCAGCCGTGCATGCAGGACCTTCTCATTGCAGGGGACAGTTTACGGCAACCAGTGGGCCATAGTGTGGGGACTGCTGCATTAGATGCTTGGTACCTGATTCTGCTCCTTGGTTTCAACGCACTTTTTCAGTTGTAGCTTACTCACTTTTTTGTGGTGAAAACGCTAAGAAAAAACGGACTTAAATGTTTTAGAACCATACATTAATGCTCCTAGTATGGTAACAAGTATCATTTCTTGGTTAACTTACAGTTGTCCTAATTGTACCAGCTGATTCTATTTCTGTCCTAAACTGAAGATTGTTTTTCTTCCTAGCACTGCAATATTTCAGCCATCCTCAGCTGCTCTTTAAAATAAATGACCCCTCAGGTTTCCATTTTCAGAAAATTCAGCATATAATCGACAAATAACAATTGCAATTATGGGATTATCAAGCCACGTTGTGTTTATCTGTATTGTAATGGAAGACTTTCATTTATCATTTTAGCCTTTTTCTGGCGCTGCAAAAAGTGGTATCCCCCCAATCTTTTTTGTCAACAACTTGACAGAACAGCAATTAGAACCCATGATACATTTGACAATACATAGGCTAATGTTAAATACCTGAGGATCATTTCTAACTACATGTTGATACATTTCCATTTTTCGCGTATTACAGCTTATCACTCATTCATGTACTTCACTCAATCCTTATGACAATTACTTTGCCACTGAACACCACCACTGTATATCTCACAGATTATAACCACTTAGAAAAGTCTAATGTACAGAGTAAAAAAAATGAGGTCACCAAGGGTTAATGTTCTAATGCTTTTAATGCCAAACTGCTGTGGTCAGTGGGAGGAAGGACTGTTTGCCATAAGAAAAGACTGATGTTTCTATAATATCTCAAAGAGAATTTTCAGTGGAATTGCTTGTCATGTTCTAAGTAAAGGAATGTATTGTAATTGATGTAAATGTTTGTGTATGTGTCTGTAATGGTAACTCATCTTCCCATTTACTGTGTTGTATATTTAATTTTCTACCTATTGGACTCTGTATTCTGTAACATAATCTTGTATTTTATTGATTAAACAACAGTAGTGTTAACCTTGCCAAATCCATTTTAGAATATGTAAAGATAATGTTCAAGCAGAGTGATTACAGAGACTGCGCAGTGGCTGTGTTGTCTTATTAGCAAGCTACGTCCTATTTGTTTTTACAGATATTATGTGATGTGTGTACATGCATGTCCCAAATGCTGTGGTTCAGAAGACCTACATGCTTTGATTATATGTCATGAGCATCATGAGCTTGAGAAAAGTTTCACAATAGCTATAATGTTGCACAATGACAGAATTACACCACCGTAGGCTATTAATCTTGGATTGTAAATGTGACTTAGCATAAGTACAGTCATTCTAATACAGTTGGTAACTGATAACTGCATTATTTTATGATCAAAAAACCCTTATATATCTTCCTTATACAGTATCAGGTTCATAATTATACTAGAGATACTAAGATATGTACAGCGAGATTTACTGGCAAATTTATGAAAGTAGAAGAGAATGTTCACTTAGCTTAGTGCAGGGGTAGCCAAACTCTGGCCCTCCAGCTGTGGTAAAACTACCAACCCCATAAGGCATTGCAAGATTCTCACAGCCACAGGAATGAGACCCAGAGACAGATGCATGATGGGATTGGTAGTT
This sequence comes from Nanorana parkeri, assembly GCF_000935625.1. Taxonomy (NCBI): domain Eukaryota; kingdom Metazoa; phylum Chordata; class Amphibia; order Anura; family Dicroglossidae; genus Nanorana; species Nanorana parkeri. The sequence continues at coordinate 295,623 of NW_017308020.1, forward strand.
TCAGCACAGCTGAAGGGCCGAAATGTGGCTACCCCTGGCTTAGTGAAAGTTCATTTACTTTAGTGAAAAAGCTGCCGTTCCTTGCTCCACCTCACCTTATTGATCACAGCAGTTCTTCACCCCACATCCCATGCTGCTGCCCTCACTTAATCCCTCCTCATACCACCTCAAATGTCTCAAATCACAGCACCTCCTTCACACACATGTTCCCCCTGATCTCTATGCATCCTTATTATGTTTCCTTATTATGCATTTCACATCCCACAGGCATGGTATTAACCCAACAGTGGCATATTAACCACTTGGCAAGTAGCCTCTTTATTACAGCTACTAGGCAGAGCAGCCCAAAATATGGTCTTAGCTAAGGTGTTCATTTACGAAAGAAGGTGAAAACCTTCACTTAATAAATTGTAGCCGTGTTCACTGTGAATACCCAATCATCTGCATATGAAATTGATAAACAGGAATATGCTATGTACATGATTGAATAATATGTTGAGTGAAAATGATCAATTCTTTTAGTGATCAGCTTCAACACTTTTGCCAATTCTGCCTCCACTTGGCAGATCTAATCTAGTCAATAATGCTCTGATTGCACATACTACTAGTGTTTTTTTAAAGTGCAAAATTCCACTAAATGTTTTAGTGTACGTTGTCCGTATTATATAGAATTAGCCTTCAAATAGAAGTCTGTGCTAAGGAAAACATGTAAGTAGTCATCACTGACCTCCTCTAGGACCAGGAACAAATATGCAGCATGTTAGGTCAGAATGAAGTCGAAACTCCTGATCTGCATGCTAGTTCCAGACCGGTGTCCCAGCATGTACTAAAGGCCTCTTTCACACAGACGGTTCGATCGGGTCCGCCTGATAGTTTTTCAAGTAGTACCGATTGGATGCCCAATGGGGGTCTATGGGCAGCTGTGTGTAAATGCACCTGGTAACCCCCGACACCTGGTAACCCCCGACACCAGGCAGGTCCGGAAAAACAAATGGAACAGAGATCCATTTCTCTGGATCTGATTGCGCTGGATCAGGAGTAATATGATGTAAACGGACACTTGTCTGTTCCCAGATTCCCCATAGACCCACATGGGTCTGATAATTTAATTTTTTTCCTTCATAACAAGATGGAGGAAAAAACTGGATGGACACGGATGTCACAGCGGTGACATCCACTCCGTAACTGCTCTGTGCACGGATCCCCTCCTGATCAGCCCGTGTAAAACGGGCCTTACGCTAGTGGATCAGTGTAAGAGTCACACATCTACAATTTTCAGAAGGAAAGGTCAGCAATGATATCCTACATTTTTTTTTCAATAATTTGCTATAATTGGTCTATATACTGATTAGATATTTCATTAAAAATACTTTACAGTTATATTTACTTGCTTTCCTTTTTCTACAATGCAAAAGCAAAACTTTGCATCCTGACAGTCTTCACAAAAAAAAAAATCTTTCTTCCTCACATTTTATATCCATAATGAGGAAAACAGAACAAGAGAAATGGGTAGCTAAATGCATTAATTCATCTATCATGCTAATTAACCACATTTGACAAACTAGGAAGATACACCAGTGACACTGTGCAATTTGTGTTTATGTATCTGGGCAATATATTCTGCTCTTTACATAAACTTCCACTGGACAAAGGCCAGGGAGAACTAGAGAGGGGATCATGTATCTCCTAATGTCAGCCTCATACGAGTACAAGTATCCTGAAAATGCACATGTAGTTCTACATTTTTGCTAATCACTGTTCTTTATTTGATAAATAGCTGATGTACACAGCTGTGGGGCTTGTCCACGTAGCCTTTATTTCCTTCATTTTTTACACACGTTTCACCAGAAAAAAAAAAAAACTATTAAAAAAATTCGATTATAATTTTAGCTCTATGAAAATAATTTTCATAAGAAATAGGTAACTAGTTAGTGAGGTTAAAAAAGAAACATGTCCATTCAATTAACTAAAAAAATCTCCTATAGCCTCAATTGATCCAAAGGGGTGCACAAAAAAAACCTAATACAGTAAAGCATGGCCCACTTTGCTCAAACAGGGGAAAATTCCTTCATAATTCTAATTGAATAATTCCCTGGAACAAAACACTGTTCAGTGTTATTTCTCATATTATTCTCATATTCTCATTCTTATTATGCTAATAGAATTTTAGATTTTGTGCACATGCAGCACTTTTTTGGAGCCATTATCTCTTGAAGTCTATTTTACATTTTCAAAGCTCTTACAGTAAAGAACTTATTTGTATAAGAGGGTTAAACCCCCAGTTTTAAAGGGGCAGTACTTAGGCCCCGTTCACATATAGCGACTTGTCGCGCGATTTCCACCGTGATATCGCGCATTTTTGCCGCGCGATATTGCGAGAAGTCGCCGGCCAATGCTATTCAATGGAGCTGTCTTAACTCCATGTCGCGCGTCGCGATTTTGCTTTTTTTCTATGGAGCCCGACGGAGAAGGTCGCGCTACCGTCGCTGGATTGTCGCTGGAACGTCGCCCCGAAAGCCGCGCTATCCCGGCCGCTGCAAAGGTATGTCGCTATATGTGAACGGGGTCTTAGGGTCAAACAAGGAATGTGCCGGTAGGAGGAGAGAGCACAGAGATTATGTCATCAGTCTGTTGCTGCTCCTTCACTTTCCAATCAAAGGCTGACCTGGCTGTGTAATTTAGCTACAGAAGAGAAACGTCAGGTCTGCTGCAGGGTTGTGTAAATCTCAGGACTGGATCAACAGAAATGCAAATGCTTTGACAGGTAAAACAGCTCATTTATATATTTACAGTGCTCAGCATAAATGAGTACACACCTTTGAACAGTAAGATTTTAACCAGTATCTCAGTGAGCACAAGAACAATTTCTAAAATTTTGATAAAAACTTTGAGTTTTATAAAACATTCGTTTAGCTCATTACATGAAAGTAAAATTAATAATATAACTCAGTTTTACTCAAATTAGGTGATGCAAAAATGAATACACCCCACAACAAAAACTACTACATCTAGTATTTTGTGTGACCTCGATGATGTGTAAGGACAGCACCAAGTCTTCTAGGCATGGAATGAACAAGTTAGGGACATATTGCAACATCTATCTTTTTCCATTCTTCAAGAACGACCTCTTTTAGAGCCTGAATGCCGGATGGGGAGTGATGCTCAACTTGTCTCTTCAGAATTCCCCATAGGTGTTCGATTGGGTTCAGATCAGGAGACATATTTGGCCACTGAATCACTTTCACCCTGTTCTTCTTCAGAAATGCAACAATGGCCTTAGATGTGTATTTTGGATCATTGCATTGTTGGAAACGTGCACGACGACCAAGGGCACGGAGTGATGGTAGCATCTTCTCTTTCAAAATAGAGCAGGACATCTGTGAATTCATGATGTTGTTAGAAGGACAAGATAGCTCGAGTCTTGTTTTATTTATCTTTATTACAACTGAACTCATGATCATTTAACTATGCCACTGGTATCTTTATTGTTTCATAGAATATCAAAGAGATGTTCTTCTCTGTTCATTTCATTATCCGATGTTCAGCTGATAATAATCAAATCTTGAAGCAATCACACATGTATGGGCACATTGTCCCCTCCGTAGACACCACCAGGTCAACCAATATGAGATATACTGTAGTTCTTACTGTGCAAAATGGATTCTTCTTTCCCCTAGATAAGGCAGTAAGCAGAAGTAACTACTCAGTGCATAAATATTCATGTTTGGCTGAAATTGTGCATGTTTATAAAAATATATTTTAGAGGTCACATTTTCTGACTTACATTTGTTGGAAGAATTACTCGTGACTCCTTTTATTTCTGTTAAATTGATATTTTTTGTTCTGTGGCTTGATTGCTATGTTTGACTTTTATGCAGATTGTAAGTCTCAGCATGCAACTGCTATTTAGGGTTAGAGTTTACGCAACTTCTAGTGTTGGACAAGCGACATACACAACAAAATCATAATCGGCAGCTGAGGGCAGCATTTAGGCATTATTATTATTATTATTATTATTATTATACAGGATTTATATAGCGCCAACAGTTTGCGCAGCGCTTTACAATATAGGGCAGACATTACAATCACAATACAAGACAAGATGGTAAGGAGGGCCCTGCCCCTGAGGGCTTACAATCTAAAAGGGAGGGGGAAGTGATACATGAGGAGGGAGCTGTGTGGGGATGAATTGTTTGAGAACGTGATGGTTGAGTGGTTAGGTTGAGGTGGGATAGTCATCCCTGAAGAGATGAGTCTTTAGGGATCGCCTAAAGGCAGTCAAGGTGGGCGACAGACGGACCGGTTGGGGTAAAGAATTCCAGAGGATGTGAGAGACTCTAGAGAAGTCCTGGAGGCGAGCATGGGAGGAGTTGACAAGGGAGCTGGAAAGCAGGAGGTCTTGGGATGAGGGGAGCCGGCGGTTAAGGTGATACTTTGAGACCAGGTTTTAGGTACAGCCGGGGGCAGAGTTGTGGACGGCTATGGGAATCATTCACTCTGGGCATGTTGACAATTTTTTATATGCCCGGATCTGCAAGAAGAAGCATGCAGGCAGCTCATGGAACCCTATGGAGATGCAGGAGCTGTGTGCCTTCAAGTGTTGATCCTGAGTTTTGATAGCCACACACAGAAAGTGTACAGCCTTGGATACAGACATGATGGATCTAAGTCTGTGCCATGTCTGTGTGCTAGAGTTATATGAGCTGCCTACACCCTTCTTCCTGTAGCTCTGGGCACATGAAAAACCTTCCATTTACACTGCGAGGCAACACGTTCCGTGTGAATAAGGCCTTAAGAGAAACCTAAGGGTCAAGCATAGAGTGAAGTCAGCTAAACCTAAGGTAAAACCTGCAAGAAGCATCAAGGTTACCATAGATGACTGGACTAAGGAAGACAAACACTGGCTGAGAACCAGAAAGTAAAGTATGGGAGGGGCAGGGCTGAGGCCAACAGAGATAGGTAAACAAACTAGGTGACAAACTCTGGGCTGAGGAGTATTGAAGACTACAGGTGACGCATAAACACAAGAAGTAACAAGACTCACCACACCACACCACAACAAGACCATACAGCACCAGACAAGGACAAGGAGTCACAGGGCTGAGGAGATAAGAGAAACTGTCTAGAGACTAACTACAATGTTCCAGCAGAGGCTCATAGGAATTGACAGGCTTTAATAGATACCAGCCAGGGATGAAACAACCCAGAGATGGGGTGGAGCAGGGCAAAGATGAAACCCGGGAGAAAGAAAGGCATACAAACGGTAAAGAAAGCCAGGCAGATTGGTGGATATAAGGGATAGCACTGCAAATAGGTGAAACAGCGAAAGAAAGATTGAATCCAGGTGGTTCATATAGACTGAATTTTAAGCTTTCCATGGAAATATCTTTTAGGGAAAGTATAACTAGTATGATTTAGTAGTATCACTCCATTAAACACATGAGAAAGAAAGGATAAGTTGAAACCTTGGGTCAAGTTCAAGAGCTGCAGCCGAATGTTCCCACTGCAGATGCATCAGTGATAGTACAACTATAACAGTTTTATCTTTAAAACTAATAGCTGATCCTAAACACATAATGCTTGTGATGATTTAAAAGCTTCTGTAAATGTATCAATTTAAGAAAGCCCATGCTATTCATTCTACCAAACATTTTTTTCAGTATAGTGTTGAATCATGGGTTGAGAAGCTAAAATATTTGTAGAATTCTCTAGCTGATGCTAAATATCTGCCTGTGCTGAAATGATCTGATCAAGCTGTGTGAGGACTCTACTGATATATGTGTGAAAAACAATCTACAGAAGAATACATTGTTTCTTGGTTACATGTCTCTTTAAACATATGTCATCTGCAATATTTTAAACATTTCCATGAAATTGCTGAGAAATTACTGTAAATAAAGCTTTTACGTATAAAAATGACCTTTATTTATTTGAATTGCCCTTGTTAACTGAAGTAAGATGCAGTAATGTGGAAATTGCAGATCATGTTGACATTGTTTAGATACTGGATACCAAATGGTGAGAACAGCATACATGCCTTGTAAATTTAATAAAATATTATAATAAATATTCATGTTTGGCTGAAATTGTGCATGTTTATAAAAATATATTTTAGAGGTCACATTTTCTGACTTACATTTGTTGGAAGAATTACTCGTGACTCCTTTTATTTCTGTTAAATTGATATTTTTTGTTCTGTGGCTTTATTTCTATGTTTTACTTTTATGCAGA
>NW_017308020.1:301995-304221 GCF_000935625.1 Nanorana parkeri
ATTATTATTATTATTATTATTATACAGGATTTATATAGCGCCAACAGTTTGCGCAGCGCTTTACAATATAGGGCAGACATTACAATCACAATACAAGACAAGATGGTAAGGAGGGCCCTGCCCCTGAGGGCTTACAATCTAAAAGGGAGGGGGAAGTGATACATGAGGAGGGAGCTGTGTGGGGATGAATTGTTTGAGAACGTGATGGTTGAGTGGTTAGGTTGAGGTGGGATAGTCATCCCTGAAGAGATGAGTCTTTAGGGATCGCCTAAAGGCAGTCAAGGTGGGCGACAGACGGACCGGTTGGGGTAAAGAATTCCAGAGGATGTGAGAGACTCTAGAGAAGTCCTGGAGGCGAGCATGGGAGGAGTTGACAAGGGAGCTGGAAAGCAGGAGGTCTTGGGATGAGGGGAGCCGGCGGTTAAGGTGATACTTTGAGACCAGGTTTTAGGTACAGCCGGGGGCAGAGTTGTGGACGGCTATGGGAATCATTCACTCTGGGCATGTTGACAATTTTTTATATGCCCGGATCTGCAAGAAGAAGCATGCAGGCAGCTCATGGAACCCTATGGAGATGCAGGAGCTGTGTGCCTTCAAGTGTTGATCCTGAGTTTTGATAGCCACACACAGAAAGTGTACAGCCTTGGATACAGACATGATGGATCTAAGTCTGTGCCATGTCTGTGTGCTAGAGTTATATGAGCTGCCTACACCCTTCTTCCTGTAGCTCTGGGCACATGAAAAACCTTCCATTTACACTGCGAGGCAACACGTTCCGTGTGAATAAGGCCTTAAGAGAAACCTAAGGGTCAAGCATAGAGTGAAGTCAGCTAAACCTAAGGTAAAACCTGCAAGAAGCATCAAGGTTACCATAGATGACTGGACTAAGGAAGACAAACACTGGCTGAGAACCAGAAAGTAAAGTATGGGAGGGGCAGGGCTGAGGCCAACAGAGATAGGTAAACAAACTAGGTGACAAACTCTGGGCTGAGGAGTATTGAAGACTACAGGTGACGCATAAACACAAGAAGTAACAAGACTCACCACACCACACCACAACAAGACCATACAGCACCAGACAAGGACAAGGAGTCACAGGGCTGAGGAGATAAGAGAAACTGTCTAGAGACTAACTACAATGTTCCAGCAGAGGCTCATAGGAATTGACAGGCTTTAATAGATACCAGCCAGGGATGAAACAACCCAGAGATGGGGTGGAGCAGGGCAAAGATGAAACCCGGGAGAAAGAAAGGCATACAAACGGTAAAGAAAGCCAGGCAGATTGGTGGATATAAGGGATAGCACTGCAAATAGGTGAAACAGCGAAAGAAAGATTGAATCCAGGTGGTTCATATAGACTGAATTTTAAGCTTTCCATGGAAATATCTTTTAGGGAAAGTATAACTAGTATGATTTAGTAGTATCACTCCATTAAACACATGAGAAAGAAAGGATAAGTTGAAACCTTGGGTCAAGTTCAAGAGCTGCAGCCGAATGTTCCCACTGCAGATGCATCAGTGATAGTACAACTATAACAGTTTTATCTTTAAAACTAATAGCTGATCCTAAACACATAATGCTTGTGATGATTTAAAAGCTTCTGTAAATGTATCAATTTAAGAAAGCCCATGCTATTCATTCTACCAAACATTTTTTTCAGTATAGTGTTGAATCATGGGTTGAGAAGCTAAAATATTTGTAGAATTCTCTAGCTGATGCTAAATATCTGCCTGTGCTGAAATGATCTGATCAAGCTGTGTGAGGACTCTACTGATATATGTGTGAAAAACAATCTACAGAAGAATACATTGTTTCTTGGTTACATGTCTCTTTAAACATATGTCATCTGCAATATTTTAAACATTTCCATGAAATTGCTGAGAAATTACTGTAAATAAAGCTTTTACGTATAAAAATGACCTTTATTTATTTGAATTGCCCTTGTTAACTGAAGTAAGATGCAGTAATGTGGAAATTGCAGATCATGTTGACATTGTTTAGATACTGGATACCAAATGGTGAGAACAGCATACATGCCTTGTAAATTTAATAAAATATTATAAACAAGAAAACTACAAACAGTTACAAACAACCTAAATTCTCATTCAGTTATGATTGTTATGATGGGTGGGTAGTGGATAATATGCAGAAGGCTGGGAGATGAAACTATGGTTGACCAAGATATACTGTATGGGGTTGATTTACTAACCTCACAAACACGCCACA